>NW_026989113.1:0-126128 GCF_030222135.1 Aotus nancymaae
CGGCATATGGAAGAAACAGCAGTAAGCACAGGGAAATATCTGCTTCTAAATCCAAAACGCAGCTATCTAACAGAACGGTTGTCAATGTGTGCACTCAACTTCCAGAGTTAAACCCGTGTGTGGATTCAGCAGTCTGCAAACACTTTCTCTGCAGAGTCCCCAAACAGGCGTTTTCAGCCCGTTACTGGCATATGGAAGAAACAGCAGTAAGCACAGGGAAATATCTGCTTCTAAATCCAAAACGCAGCTATCTAACAGAACGGTTGTCAATGTGTGCACTCAACTTCCAGAGTTAAACCCGTGTGTGGATTCAGCAGTCTGCAAACACTTTCTCTGCAGAGTCCCCCAACAGGCGTTTTCAGCCCATTACCGGCATATGGAAGAAACAGCAGTAAGCACAGGGAAATATCTGCTTCTAAATCCAAAACGCAGCTATCTAGCAGAACGGTTGTCAATGTGTGCACTCAACTTCCAGAGTTAAACCCGTGTGTGGATTCAGCAGTCTGCAAACACTTTCTCTGCAGAGTCCCCAAACAGGCGTTTTCAGCCCATTAGCGGCATATGGAAGAAACAGCAGTAAGCACAGGGAAATATCTGCTTCTAAATCCAAAACGCAGCTATCTAACAGAACGGTTGTCAATGTGTGCACTCAACTTCCAGAGTTAAACCCGTGTGTGGATTCAGCAGTCTGCAAACACTTTCTCTGCAGAGTCCCCAAACAGGCGTTTTCAGCCCATTACCGGCATATGGAAGAAACAGCAGTAAGCACAGGGAAATATCTGCTTCTAAATCCAAAACGCAGCTATCTAACAGAACGGTTGTCAATGTGTGCACTCAACTTCCAGAGTTAAACCCGTGTGTGGATTCAGCAGTCTGCAAACACTTTCTCTGCAGAGTCCCCAAACAGGCGTTTTCAGCCCGTTACTGGCATATGGAAGAAACAGCAGTAAGCACAGGGAAATATCTGCTTCTAAATCCAAAACGCAGCTATCTAACAGAACGGTTGTCAATGTGTGCACTCAACTTCCAGAGTTAAACCCGTGTGTGGATTCAGCAGTCTGCAAACACTTTCTCTGCAGAGTCCCCAAACAGGCGTTTTCAGCCCATTACCGGCATATGGAAGAAACAGCAGTAAGCACAGGGAAATATCTGCTTCTAAATCCAAAACGCAGCTATCTAACAGAACGGTTGTCAATGTGTGCACTCAACTTCCAGAGTTAAACCCGTGTGTGGATTCAGCAGTCTGCAAACACTTTCTCTGCAGAGTCCCCAAACAGGCGTTTTCAGCCCATTAGCGGCATATGGAAGAAACAGCAGTAAGCACAGGGAAATATCTGCTTCTAAATCCAAAACGCAGCTATCTAACAGAACGGTTGTCAATGTGTGCACTCAACTTCCAGAGTTAAACCCGTGTGTGGATTCAGCAGTCTGCAAACACTTTCTCTGCAGAGTCCCCAAACAGGCGTTTTCAGCCCATTACCGGAATATGGAAGAAACAGCAGTAAGCACAGGGAAATATCTGCTTCTAAATCCAAAACGCAACTATCTAACAGAACGGTTGTCAATGTGTGCACTCAACTTCCAGAGTTAAACCCGTGTGTGGATTCAGCAGTCTGCAAACACTTTCTCTGCAGAGTCCCCCAAACAGGCGTTTTCAGCCCATTACCGGCATATGGAAGAAACAGCAGTAAGCACAGGGAAATATCTGCTTCTAAATCCAAAACGCAGCTATCTAACAGAACGGTTGTCAATGTGTGCACTCAACTTCCAGAGTTAAACCCGTGTGTGGATTCAGCAGCCTGCAAACACTTTCTCTGCAGAGTCCCCAAACAGGCGTTTTCAGCCCATTACCGGCATATGGAAGAAACAGCAGTAAGCACAGGGAAATATCTGCTTCTAAATCCAAAACGCAGCTATCTAACAGAACGGTTGTCAATGTGTGCACTCAACTTCCAGAGTTAAACCCGTGTGTGGATTCAGCAGTCTGCAAACACTTTCTCTGCAGAGTCCCCAAACAGGCGTTTTCACTCCATTACCGGCATATGGAAGAAACAGCAGTAAGCACAGGGAAATATCTGCTTCTAAATCCAAAACGCAGCTATCTAACAGAACGGTTGTCAATGTGTGCACTCAACTTCCAGAGTTAAACCCGTGTGTGGATTCAGCAGTCTGCAAACACTTTCTCTGCAGAGTCCCAAAACAGGCGTTTTCAGCCCGTTACCGGCATATGGAAGAAACAGCAGTAAGCACAGGGAAATATCTGCTTCTAAATCCAAAACGCAGCTATCTAACAGAACGGTTGTCAATGTGTGCACTCAACTTCCAGAGTTAAACCCGTGTGTGGATTCAGCAGTCTGCAAACACTTTCTCTGCAGAGTCCCAAAACAGGCGTTTTCAGCCCATTACCGGCATATGGAAGCAACAGCAGTAAGCACAGGGAAATATCTGCTTCTAAATCCAAAACGCAGCTATCTAACAGAACGGTTGTCAATGTGTGCACTCAACTTCCAGAGTTAAACCCGGGTGTGGATTCAGCAGTCTGCAAACACTTTCTCTGCAGAGTCCCCAAACAGGCGTTTTCAGCCCATTACCGGCATATGGAAGAAACAGCAGTAAGCACAGGGAAATATCTGCTTCTAAATCCAAAACGCAACTATCTAACAGAACGGTTGTCAATGTGTGCACTCAACTTCCAGAGTTAAACCCGTGTGTGGATTCAGCAGTCTGCAAACACTTTCTCTGCAGAGTCCCAAAACAGGCGTTTTCAGCCCATTACCGGCATATGGAAGAAACAGCAGTAAGCACAGGGAAATATCTGCTTCTAAATCCAAAACGCAGCTATCTAACAGAACGGTTGTCAATGTGTGCACTCAACTTCCAGAGTTAAACCCGTGTGTGCATTCAGCAGTCTGCAAACACTTTCTCTGCAGAGTCCCCAAACAGGCGTTTTCAGCCCGTTACCGGCATATGGAAGAAACAGCAGTAAGCACAGGGAAATATCTGCTTCTAAATCCAAAACGCAGCTATCTAACAGAACGGTTGTCAATGTGTGCACTCAACTTCCAGAGTTAAACCCGTGTGTGGATTCAGCAGTCTGCAAACACTTTCTCTGCAGAGTCCCAAAACAGGCGTTTTCAGCCCATTACCGGCATATGGAAGAAACAGCAGTAAGCACAGGGAAATATCTGCTTCTAAATCCAAAACGCAGCTATCTAGCAGAACGGTTGTCAATGTGTGCACTCAACTTCCAGAGTTAAACCCGTGTGTGGATTCAGCAGTCTGCAAACACTTTCTCTGCAGAGTCCCAAAACAGGCGTTTTCAGCCCATTACCGGCATATGGAAGAAACAGCAGTAAGCACAGGGAAATATCTGCTTCTAAATCCAAAACGCAGCTATCTAACAGAACGGTTGTCAATGTGTGCACTCAACTTCCAGAGTTAAACCCGTGTGTGGATTCAGCAGTCTGCAAACACTTTCTCTGCAGAGTCCCCAAACAGGCGTTTTCAGCCCATTACCGGCATATGGAAGAAACAGCAGTAAGCACAGGTAAATATCTGCTTCTAAATCCAAAACGCAGCTATCTAACAGAACGGTTGTCAATGTGTGCACTCAACTTCCAGAGTTAAACCCGTGTGTGGATTCAGCAGTCTGCAAACACTTTCTCTGCAGAGTCCCAAAACAGGCGTTTTCAGCCCATTACCGGCATATGGAAGAAACAGCAGTAAGCACAGGGAAATATCTGCTTCTAAATCCAAAACGCAGCTATCTAGCAGAACGGTTGTCAATGTGTGCACTCAACTTCCAGAGTTAAACCCGTGTGTGGATTCAGCAGTCTGCAAACACTTTCTCTGCAGAGTCCCCAAACAGGCGTTTTCAGCCCATTACCGGCATATGGAAGAAACAGCAGTAAGCACAGGGAAATATCTGCTTCTAAATCCAAAACGCAGCTATCTAACAGAACGGTTGTCAATGTGTGCACTCAACTTCCAGAGTTAAACCCGTGTGTGGATTCAGCAGTCTGCAAACACTTTCTCTGCAGAGTCCCAAAACAGGCGTTTTCAGCCCGTTACCGGCATATGGAAGAAACAGCAGTAAGCACAGGGAAATATCTGCTTCTAAATCCAAAACGCAGCTATCTAACAGAACGGTTGTCAATGTGTGCACTCAACTTCCAGAGTTAAACCCGTGTGTGTATTCAGCAGTCTGCAAACACTTTCTCTGCAGAGTCCCAAAACAGGCGTTTTCAGCCCATTACCGGCATATGGAAGAAACAGCAGTAAGCACAGGGAAATATCTGCTTCTAAATCCAAAACGCAGCTATCTAACAGAACGGTTGTCAATGTGTGCACTCAACTTCCAGAGTTAAACCCGTGTGTGGATTCAGCAGTCTGCAAACACTTTCTCTGCAGAGTCCCAAAACAGGCGTTTTCAGTCCATTACCGGCATATGGAAGAAACAGCAGTAAGCACAGGGAAATATCTGCTTCTAAATCCAAAACGCAGCTATCTAACAGAACGGTTGTCAATGTGTGCACTCAACTTCCAGAGTTAAACCCGTGTGTGGATTCAGCAGTCTGCAAACACTTTCTCTGCAGAGTCCCAAAACAGGCGTTTTCAGCCCATTACCGGCATATGGAAGAAACAGCAGTAAGCCCAGGGAAATATCTGCTTCTAAATCCAAAACGCAGCTATCTAACAGAACGGTTGTCAATGTGTGCACTCAACTTCCAGAGTTAAACCCGTGTGTGGATTCAGCAGTCTGCAAACACTTTCTCTGCAGAGTCCCCAAACAGGCGTTTTCAGCCCATTACCGGCATATGGAAGAAACAGCAGTAAGCACAGGGAAATATCTGCTTCTAAATCCAAAACGCAGCTATCTAACAGAACGGTTGTCAATGTGTGCACTCAACTTCCAGAGTTAAACCCGTGTGTGGATTCAGCAGTCTGCAAACACTTTCTCTGCAGAGTCCCAAAACAGGCGTTTTCAGTCCATTACCGGCATATGGAAGAAACAGCAGTAAGCACAGGGAAATATCTGCTTCTAAATCCAAAACGCAGCTATCTAACAGAACGGTTGTCAATGTGTGCACTCAACTTCCAGAGTTAAACCCGGGTGTGGATTCAGCAGTCTGCAAACACTTTCTCTGCAGAGTCCCCAAACAGGCGTTTTCAGCCCATTACCGGCATATGGAAGAAACAGCAGTAAGCACAGGGAAATATCTGCTTCTAAATCCAAAACGCAGCTATCTAACAGAACGGTTGTCAATGTGTGCACTCAACTTCCAGAGTTAAACCCGTGTGTGGATTCAGCAGCCTGCAAACACTTTCTCTGCAGAGTCCCCAAACAGGCGTTTTCAGCCCATTACCGGCATATGGAAGAAACAGCAGTAAGCACAGGGAAATATCTGCTTCTAAATCCAAAACGCAGCTATCTAACAGAACGGTTGTCAATGTGTGCACTCAACTTCCAGAGTTAAACCCGGGAGTGGATTCAGCAGTCTGCAAACACTTTCTCTGCAGAGTCCCCAAACAGGCGTTTTCAGCCCATTACCGGCATATGGAAGAAACAGCAGTAAGCCCAGGGAAATATCTGCTTCTAAATCCAAAACGCAGCTATCTAACAGAACGGTTGTCAATGTGTGCACTCAACTTCCAGAGTTAAACCCGTGTGTGGATTCAGCAGTCTGCAAACACTTTCTCTGCAGAGTCCCCAAACAGGCGTTTTCAGCCCATTACCGGCATATGGAAGAAACAGCAGTAAGCAGAGGGAAATATCTGCTTCTAAATCCAAAACGCAGCTATCTAACAGAACGGTTGTCAATGTGTGCACTCAACTTCCAGAGTTAAACCCGTGTGTGTATTCAGCAGTCTGCAAACACTTTCTCTGCAGAGTCCCAAAACAGGCGTTTTCAGCCCATTACCGGCATATGGAAGAAACAGCAGTAAGCACAGGGAAATATCTGCTTCTAAATCCAAAACGCAGCTATCTAACAGAACGGTTGTCAATGTGTGCACTCAACTTCCAGAGTTAAACCCGTGTGTGGATTCAGCAGTCTGCAAACACTTTCTCTGCAGAGTCCCCAAACAGGCGTTTTCAGCCCATTACCGGCATATGGAAGAAACAGCAGTAAGCACAGGGAAATATCTGCTTCTAAATCCAAAACGCAGCTATCTAACAGAACGGTTGTCAATGTGTGCACTCAACTTCCAGAGTTAAACCCGTGTGTGGATTCAGCAGTCTGCAAACACTTTCTCTGCAGAGTCCCAAAACAGGCGTTTTCAGCCCATTACCGGCATATGGAAGAAACAGCAGTAAGCCCAGGGAAATATCTGCTTCTAAATCCAAAACGCAGCTATCTAACAGAACGGTTGTCAATGTGTGCACTCAACTTCCAGAGTTAAACCCGTGTGTGGATTCAGCAGTCTGCAAACACTTTCTCTGCAGAGTCCCCAAACAGGCGTTTTTCAGCCCATTACCGGCATATGGAAGAAACAGCAGTAAGCACAGGGAAATATCTGCTTCTAAATCCAAAACGCAGCTATCTAACAGAACGGTTGTCAATGTGTGCACTCAACTTCCAGAGTTAAACCCGTGTGTGGATTCAGCAGTCTGCAAACACTTTCTCTGCAGAGTCCCAAAACAGGCGTTTTCAGTCCATTACCGGCATATGGAAGAAACAGCAGTAAGCACAGGGAAATATCTGCTTCTAAATCCAAAACGCAGCTATCTAACAGAACGGTTGTCAATGTGTGCACTCAACTTCCAGAGTTAAACCCGTGTGTGGATTCAGCAGTCTGCAAACACTTTCTCTGCAGAGTCCCCAAACAGGCGTTTTCAGCCCATTACCGGCATATGGAAGAAACAGCAGTAAGCACAGGGAAATATCTGCTTCTAAATCCAAAACGCAACTATCTAACAGAACGGTTGTCAATGTGTGCACTCAACTTCCAGAGTTAAACCCGTGTGTGGATTCAGCAGTCTGCAAACACTTTCTCTGCAGAGTCCCCAAACAGGCGTTTTCAGCCCATTACCGGCATATGGAAGAAACAGCAGTAAGCACAGGGAAATATCTGCTTCTAAATCCAAAACGCAGCTATCTAACAGAACGGTTGTCAATGTGTGCACTCAACTTCCGGAGTTAAACCCGTGTGTGGATTCAGCAGCCTGCAAACACTTTCTCTGCAGAGTCCCCAAACAGGCGTTTTCAGCCCATTACCGGCATATGGAAGAAACAGCAGTAAGCACAGGGAAATATCTGCTTCTAAATCCAAAACGCAGCTATCTAACAGAACGGTTGTCAATGTGTGCACTCAACTTCCAGAGTTAAACCCGTGTGTGGATTCAGCAGTCTGCAAACACTTTCTCTGCAGAGTCCCCAAACAGGCGTTTTCAGCCCGTTACCGGCATATGGAAGAAACAGCAGTAAGCACAGGGAAATATCTGCTTCTAAATCCAAAACGCAGCTATCTAACAGAACGGTTGTCAATGTGTGCACTCAACTTCCAGAGTTAAACCCGTGTGTGGATTCAGCAGTCTGCAAACACTTTCTCTGCAGAGTCCCAAAACAGGCGTTTTCAGCCCATTACCGGCATATGGAAGAAACAGCAGTAAGCACAGGGAAATATCTGCTTCTAAATCCAAAACGCAGCTATCTAGCAGAACGGTGGTCAATGAGTGCACTCAACTTCCAGAGTTAAACCCGTGTGTGGATTCAGCAGTCTGCAAACACTTTCTCTGCAGAGTCCCAAAACAGGCGTTTTCAGCCCATTACCGGCATATGGAAGAAACAGCAGTAAGCACAGGGAAATATCTGCTTCTAAATCCAAAACGCAGCTATCTAACAGAACGGTTGTCAATGTGTGCACTCAACTTCCAGAGTTAAACCCGTGTGTGGATTCAGCAGTCTGCAAACACTTTCTCTGCAGAGTCCCAAAACAGGCGTTTTCAGCCCATTACCGGCATATGGAAGAAACAGCAGTAAGCACAGGGAAATATCTGCTTCTAAATCCAAAACGCAGCTATCTAACAGAACGGTTGTCAATGTGTGCACTCAACTTCCAGAGTTAAACCCGTGTGTGGATTCAGCAGTCTGCAAACACTTTCTCTGCAGAGTCCCAAAACAGGCGTTTTCAGCCCATTACCGGCATATGGAAGCAACAGCAGTAAGCACAGGGAAATATCTGCTTCTAAATCCAAAACGCAGCTATCTAACAGAACGGTTGTCTATGTGTGCACTCAACTTCCAGAGTTAAACCCGTGTGTGGATTCAGCAGTCTGCAAACACTTTCTCTGCAGAGTCCCAAAACAGGCGTTTTCAGCCCATTACCGGCATATGGAAGAAACAGCAGTAAGCACAGGGAAATATCTGCTTCTAAATCCAAAACGCAACTATCTAACAGAACGGTTGTCAATGTGTGCACTCAACTTCCAGAGTTAAACCCGTGTGTGGATTCAGCAGTCTGCAAACACTTTCTCTGCAGAGTCCCAAAACAGGCGTTTTCAGCCCATTACCGGCATTTGGAAGAAACAGCAGTAAGCACAGGGAAATATCTGCTTCTAAATCCAAAACGTAGCTATCTAACAGAACGGTTGTCAATGTGTGCACTCAACTTCCAGAGTTAAACCCGTGTGTGGATTCAGCAGTCTGCAAACACTTTCTCTGCAGAGTCCCCAAACAGGCGTTTTCAGCCCGTTACCGGCATATGGAAGAAACAGCAGTAAGCACAGGGAAATATCTGCTTCTAAATCCAAAACGCAGCTATCTAACAGAACGGTTGTCAATGTGTGCACTCAACTTCCAGAGTTAAACCCGTGTGTGGATTCAGCAGTCTGCAAACACTTTCTCTGCAGAGTCCCCAAACAGGCGTTTTCAGCCCATTACCGGCATATGGAAGAAACAGCAGTAAGCACAGGGAAATATCTGCTTCTAAATCCAAAACGCAACTATCTAACAGAACGGTTGTCAATGTGTGCACTCAACTTCCAGAGTTAAACCCGTGTGTGGATTCAGCAGTCTGCAAACACTTTCTCTGCAGAGTCCCCAAACAGGCGTTTTCAGCCCATTACCGGCATATGGAAGAAACAGCAGTAAGCACAGGGAAATATCTGCTTCTAAATCCAAAACGCAGCTATCTAACAGAACGGTTGTCAATGTGTGCACTCAACTTCCGGAGTTAAACCCGTGTGTGGATTCAGCAGCCTGCAAACACTTTCTCTGCAGAGTCCCCAAACAGGCGTTTTCAGCCCATTACCGGCATATGGAAGAAACAGCAGTAAGCACAGGGAAATATCTGCTTCTAAATCCAAAACGCAGCTATCTAACAGAACGGTTGTCAATGTGTGCACTCAACTTCCAGAGTTAAACCCGTGTGTGGATTCAGCAGTCTGCAAACACTTTCTCTGCAGAGTCCCCAAACAGGCGTTTTCAGCCCGTTACCGGCATATGGAAGAAACAGCAGTAAGCACAGGGAAATATCTGCTTCTAAATCCAAAACGCAGCTATCTAACAGAACGGTTGTCAATGTGTGCACTCAACTTCCAGAGTTAAACCCGTGTGTGGATTCAGCAGTCTGCAAACACTTTCTCTGCAGAGTCCCAAAACAGGCGTTTTCAGCCCATTACCGGCATATGGAAGAAACAGCAGTAAGCACAGGGAAATATCTGCTTCTAAATCCAAAACGCAGCTATCTAGCAGAACGGTGGTCAATGAGTGCACTCAACTTCCAGAGTTAAACCCGTGTGTGGATTCAGCAGTCTGCAAACACTTTCTCTGCAGAGTCCCAAAACAGGCGTTTTCAGCCCATTACCGGCATATGGAAGAAACAGCAGTAAGCACAGGGAAATATCTGCTTCTAAATCCAAAACGCAGCTATCTAACAGAACGGTTGTCAATGTGTGCACTCAACTTCCAGAGTTAAACCCGTGTGTGGATTCAGCAGTCTGCAAACACTTTCTCTGCAGAGTCCCAAAACAGGCGTTTTCAGCCCATTACCGGCATATGGAAGAAACAGCAGTAAGCACAGGGAAATATCTGCTTCTAAATCCAAAACGCAGCTATCTAACAGAACGGTTGTCAATGTGTGCACTCAACTTCCAGAGTTAAACCCGTGTGTGGATTCAGCAGTCTGCAAACACTTTCTCTGCAGAGTCCCAAAACAGGCGTTTTCAGCCCATTACCGGCATATGGAAGCAACAGCAGTAAGCACAGGGAAATATCTGCTTCTAAATCCAAAACGCAGCTATCTAACAGAACGGTTGTCAATGTGTGCACTCAACTTCCAGAGTTAAACCCGTGTGTGGATTCAGCAGTCTGCAAACACTTTCTCTGCAGAGTCCCAAAACAGGCGTTTTCAGCCCATTACCGGCATATGGAAGAAACAGCAGTAAGCACAGGGAAATATCTGCTTCTAAATCCAAAACGCAACTATCTAACAGAACGGTTGTCAATGTGTGCACTCAACTTCCAGAGTTAAACCCGTGTGTGGATTCAGCAGTCTGCAAACACTTTCTCTGCAGAGTCCCAAAACAGGCGTTTTCAGCCCATTACCGGCATATGGAAGAAACAGCAGTAAGCACAGGGAAATATCTGCTTCTAAATCCAAACCGTAGCTATCTAACAGAACGGTTGTCAATGTGTGCACTCAACTTCCAGAGTTAAACCCGTGTGTGGATTCAGCAGTCTGCAAACACTTTCTCTGCAGAGTCCCCAAACAGGCGTTTTCAGCCCGTTACCGGCATATGGAAGAAACAGCAGTAAGCACAGGGAAATATCTGCTTCTAAATCCAAAACGCAGCTATCTAACAGAACGGTTGTCAATGTGTGCACTCAACTTCCAGAGTTAAACCCGTGTGTGGATTCAGCAGTCTGCAAACACTTTCTCTGCAGAGTCCCAAAACAGGCGTTTTCAGCCCATTACCGGCATATGGAAGAAACAGCAGTAAGCACAGGGAAATATCTGCTTCTAAATCGAAAACGCAGCTATCTAGCAGAACGGTTGTCAATGAGTGCACTCAACTTCCAGAGTTAAACCCGTGTGTGGATTCAGCAGTCTGCAAACACTTTCTCTGCAGAGTCCCAAAACAGGCGTTTTCAGCCCATTACCGGCATATGGAAGAAACAGCAGTAAGCACAGGGAAATATCTGCTTCTAAATCCAAAACGCAGCTATCTAACAGAACGGTTGTCAATGTGTGCACTCAACTTCCAGAGTTAAACCCGTGTGTGGATTCAGCAGTCTGCAAACACTTTCTCTGCAGAGTCCCCAAACAGGCGTTTTCAGCCCATTACCGGCATATGGAAGAAACAGCAGTAAGCACAGGGAAATATCTGCTTCTAAATCCAAAACGCAGCTATCTAACAGAACGGTTGTCAATGTGTGCACTCAACTTCCAGAGTTAAACCCGTGTGTGGATTCAGCAGTCTGCAAACACTTTCTCTGCAGAGTCCCAAAACAGGCGTTTTCAGCCCATTACCGGCATATGGAAGAAACAGCAGTAAGCACAGGGAAATATCTGCTTCTAAATCCAAAACGCAGCTATCTAGCAGAACGGTTGTCAATGTGTGCACTCAACTTCCAGAGTTAAACCCGTGTGTGGATTCAGCAGTCTGCAAACACTTTCTCTGCAGAGTCCCAAAACAGGCGTTTTCAGCCCATTACCGGCATATGGAAGAAACAGCAGTAAGCACAGGGAAATATCTGCTTCTAAATCCAAAACGCAGCTATCTAACAGAACGGTTGTCAATGTGTGCACTCAACTTCCAGAGTTAAACCCGTGTGTGGATTCAGCAGTCTGCAAACACTTTCTCTGCAGAGTCCCAAAACAGGCGTTTTCAGCCCGTTACCGGCATATGGAAGAAACAGCAGTAAGCACAGGGAAATATCTGCTTCTAAATCCAAAACCCAGCTATCTAACAGAACGGTTGTCAATGTGTGCACTCAACTTCCAGAGTTAAACCCGTGTGTGGATTCAGCAGTCTGCAAACACTTTCTCTGCAGAGTCCCAAAACAGGCGTTTTCAGCCCATTACCGGCATATGGAAGAAACAGCAGTAAGCACAGGGAAATATCTGCTTCTAAATCCAAAACGCAGCTATCTAGCAGAACGGTTGTCAATGTGTGCACTCAACTTCCAGAGTTAAACCCGTGTGTGGATTCAGCAGTCTGCAAACACTTTCTCTGCAGAGTCCCCAAACAGGCGTTTTCAGCCCATTACCGGCATATGGAAGAAACAGCAGTAAGCACAAGGAAATATCTGCTTCTAAATCCAAAACGCAGCTATCTAAGAGAACGGTTGTCAATATGTGCACTCAACTTCCAGAGTTAAACCCGTGTGTGGATTCAGCAGTCTGCAAACACTTTCTCTGCAGAGTCCCAAAACAGGCGTTTTCAGCCCATTACCGGCATATGGAAGAAACAGCAGTAAGCACAGGGAAATATCTGCTTCTAAATCCAAAACGCAGCTATCTAACAGAACGGTTGTCAATGTGTGCACTCAACTTCCAGAGTTAAACCCGTGTGTGTATTCAGCAGTCTGCAAACACTTTCTCTGCAGAGTCCCAAAACAGGCGTTTTCAGCCCATTACCGGCATATGGAAGAAACAGCAGTAAGCACAGGGAAATATCTGCTTCTAAATCCAAAACGCAGCTATCTAACAGAACGGTTGTCAATGTGTGCACTCAACTTCCAGAGTTAAACCCGTGTGTGGATTCAGCAGTCTGCAAACACTTTCTCTGCAGAGTCCCAAAACAGGCGTTTTCAGCCCATTACCGGCATATGGAAGAAACAGCAGTAAGCACAGGGAAATATCTGCTTCTAAATCCATAACGCAGCTATCTAACAGAACGGTTGTCAATGTGTGCACTCAACTTCCAGAGTTAAACCCGTGTGTGGATTCAGCAGTCTGCAAACACTTTCTCTGCAGAGTCCCCAAACAGGCGTTTTCAGCCCATTACCGGCATATGGAAGAAACAGCAGTAAGCCCAGGGAAATATCTGCTTCTAAATCCAAAACGCAGCTATCTAACAGAACGGTTGTCAATGTGTGCACTCAACTTCCAGAGTTAAACCCGTGTGTGGATTCAGCAGTCTGCAAACACTTTCTCTGCAGAGTCCCAAAACAGGCGTTTTCAGCCCATTACCGGCATATGGAAGAAACAGCAGTAAGCACAGGGAAATATCTGCTTCTAAATCCAAAACGCAGCTATCTAACAGAACGGTTGTCAATGTGTGCACTCAACTTCCAGAGTTAAACCCGTGTGTGGATTCAGCAGTCTGCAAACACTTTCTCTGCAGAGTCCCAAAACAGGCGTTTTCAGCCCATTACCGGCATATGGAAGAAAGAGCAGTAAGCACAGGGAAATATCTGCTTCTAAATCCAAAACGCAGCTATCTAACAGAACGGTTGTCAATGTGTGCACTCAACTTCCAGAGTTAAACCCGTGTGTGGATTCAGCAGTCTGCAAACACTTTCTCTGCAGAGTCCCAAAACAGGCGTTTTCAGCCCATTACCGGCATATGGAAGAAACAGCAGTAAGCACAGGGAAATATCTGCTTCTAAATCCAAAACGCAGCTATCTAACAGAACGGTTGTCAATGTGTGCACTCAACTTCCAGAGTTAAACCCGGGTGTGGATTCAGCAGTCTGCAAACACTTTCTCTGCAGAGTCCCCAAACAGGCGTTTTCAGCCCGTTACCGGCATATGGAAGAAACAGCAGTAAGCACAGGGAAATATCTGCTTCTAAATCCAAAACGCAGCTATCTAACAGAACGGTTGTCAATGTGTGCACTCAACTTCCAGAGTTAAACCCGTGTGTGGATTCAGCAGTCTGCAAACACTTTCTCTGCAGAGTCCCCAAACAGGCGTTTTCAGCCCGTTACCGGCATATGGAAGAAACAGCAGTAAGCACAGGGAAATATCTGCTTCTAAATCCAAAACGCAGCTATCTAACAGAACGGTTGTCAATGTGTGCACTCAACTTCCAGAGTTAAACCCGTGTGTGGATTCAGCAGTCTGCAAACACTTTCTCTGCAGAGTCCCAAAACAGGCGTTTTCAGCCCATTACCGGCATATGGAAGAAACAGCAGTAAGCAGAGGGAAATATCTGCTTCTAAATCCAAAACGCAGCTATCTAACAGAACGGTTGTCAATGTGTGCACTCAACTTCCAGAGTTAAACCCGTGTGTGGATTCAGCAGTCTGCAAACACTTTCTCTGCAGAGTCCCAAAACAGGCGTTTTCAGCCCAATACCGGCATATGGAAGAAACAGCAGTAAGCACAGGGAAATATCTGCTTCTAAATCCAAAACGCAGCTATCTAACAGAACGGTTGTCAATGTGTGCACTCAACTTCCAGAGTTAAACCCGTGTGTGGATTCAGCAGTCTGCAAACACTTTCTCTGCAGAGTCCCAAAACAGGCGTTTTCAGCCCATTACCGGCATATGGAAGAAACAGCAGTAAGCACAGGGAAATATCTGCTTCTAAATCCAAAACCCAGCTATCTAACAGAACGGTTGTCAATGTGTGCACTCAACTTCCAGAGTTAAACCCGTGTGTGGATTCAGCAGTCTGCAAACACTTTCTCTGCAGAGTCCCAAAACAGGCGTTTTCAGCCCATTACCGGCATATGGAAGAAACAGCAGTAAGCACAGGGAAATATCTGCTTCTAAATCCAAAACGCAGCTATCTAGCAGAACGGTTGTCAATGTGTGCACTCAACTTCCAGAGTTAAACCCGTGTGTGGATTCAGCAGTCTGCAAACACTTTCTCTGCAGAGTCCCCAAACAGGCGTTTTCAGCCCATTACCGGCATATGGAAGAAACAGCAGTAAGCACAAGGAAATATCTGCTTCTAAATCCAAAACGCAGCTATCTAACAGAACGGTTGTCAATATGTGCACTCAACTTCCAGAGTTAAACCCGTGTGTGGATTCAGCAGTCTGCAAACACTTTCTCTGCAGAGTCCCAAAACAGGCGTTTTCAGCCCATTACCGGCATATGGAAGAAACAGCAGTAAGCACAGGGAAATATCTGCTTCTAAATCCAAAACGCAGCTATCTAACAGAACGGTTGTCAATGTGTGCACTCAACTTCCAGAGTTAAACCCGTGTGTGTATTCAGCAGTCTGCAAACACTTTCTCTGCAGAGTCCCAAAACAGGCGTTTTCAGCCCATTACCGGCATATGGAAGAAACAGCAGTAAGCACAGGGAAATATCTGCTTCTAAATCCAAAACGCAGCTATCTAACAGAACGGTTGTCAATGTGTGCACTCAACTTCCAGAGTTAAACCCGTGTGTGGATTCAGCAGTCTGCAAACACTTTCTCTACAGAGTCCCAAAACAGGCGTTTTCAGCCCATTACCGGCATATGGAAGAAACAGCAGTAAGCCCAGGGAAATATCTGCTTCTAAATCCAAAACGCAGCTATCTAACAGAACGGTTGTCAATGTGTGCACTCAACTTCCAGAGTTAAACCCGTGTGTGGATTCAGCAGTCTGCAAACACTTTCTCTGCAGAGTCCCAAAACAGGCGTTTTCAGCCCATTACCGGCATATGGAAGAAACAGCAGTAAGCACAGGGAAATATCTGCTTCTAAATCCAAAACGCAGCTATCTAGCAGAACGGTTGTCAATGTGTGCACTCAACTTCCAGAGTTAAACCCGTGTGTGGATTCAGCAGTCTGCAAACACTTTCTCTGCAGAGTCCCCAAACAGGCGTTTTCAGCCCATTACCGGCATATGGAAGAAACAGCAGTAAGCACAGGGAAATATCTGCTTCTAAATCCAAAACGCAGCTATCTAACAGAACGGTTGTCAATGTGTGCACTCAACTTCCAGAGTTAAACCCGTGTGTGTATTCAGCAGTCTGCAAACACTTTCTCTGCAGAGTCCCAAAACAGGCGTTTTCAGCCCATTACCGGCATATGGAAGAAACAGCAGTAAGCACAGGGAAATATCTGCTTCTAAATCCAAAACGCAGCTATCTAACAGAACGGTTGTCAATGTGTGCACTCAACTTCCAGAGTTAAACCCGTGTGTGGATTCAGCAGTCTGCAAACACTTTCTCTACAGAGTCCCAAAACAGGCGTTTTCAGCCCATTACCGGCATATGGAAGAAACAGCAGTAAGCCCAGGGAAATATCTGCTTCTAAATCCAAAACGCAGCTATCTAACAGAACGGTTGTCAATGTGTGCACTCAACTTCCAGAGTTAAACCCGTGTGTGTATTCAGCAGTCTGCAAACACTTTCTCTGCAGAGTCCCAAAACAGGCATTTTCAGCCCATTACCGGCATATGGAAGAAACAGCAGTAAGCACAGGGAAATATCTGCTTCTAAATCCAAAACGCAGCTATCTAACAGAACGGTTGTCAATGTGTGCACTCAACTTCCAGAGTTAAACCCGTGTGTGGATTCAGCAGTCTGCAAACACTTTCTCTGCAGAGTCCCAAAACAGGCGTTTTCAGCCCATTACCGGCATATGGAAGAAACAGCAGTAAGCACAGGGAAATATCTGCTTCTAAATCCAAAACGCAGCTATCTAACAGAACGGTTGTCAATGTGTGCACTCAACTTCCAGAGTTAAACCCGTGTGTGGATTCAGCAGTCTGCAAACACTTTCTCTGCAGAGTCCCAAAACAGGCGTTTTCAGCCCATTACCGGCATATGGAAGAAACAGCAGTAAGCCCAGGGAAATATCTGCTTCTAAATCCATAACGCAGCTATCTAACAGAACGGTTGTCAATGTGTGCACTCAACTTCCAGAGTTAAACCCGTGTGTGGATTCAGCAGTCTGCAAACACTTTCTCTGCAGAGTCCCCAAACAGGCGTTTTCAGCCCATTACCGGCATATGGAAGAAACAGCAGTAAGCCCAGGGAAATATCTGCTTCTAAATCCAAAACGCAGCTATCTAACAGAACGGTTGTCAATGTGTGCACTCAACTTCCAGAGTTAAACCCGTGTGTGGATTCAGCAGTCTGCAAACACTTTCTCTGCAGAGTCCCAAAACAGGCGTTTTCAGCCCATTACCGGCATATGGAAGAAACAGCAGTAAGCACAGGGAAATATCTGCTTCTAAATCCAAAACGCAGCTATCTAACAGAACGGTTGTCAATGTGTGCACTCAACTTCCAGAGTTAAACCCGTGTGTGGATTCAGCAGTCTGCAAACACTTTCTCTGCAGAGTCCCAAAACAGGCGTTTTCAGCCCATTACCGGCATATGGAAGAAAGAGCAGTAAGCACAGGGAAATATCTGCTTCTAAATCCAAAACGCAGCTATCTAACAGAACGGTTGTCAATGTGTGCACTCAACTTCCAGAGTTAAACCCGTGTGTGGATTCAGCAGTCTGCAAACACTTTCTCTGCAGAGTCCCAAAACAGGCGTTTTCAGCCCATTACCGGCATATGGAAGAAACAGCAGTAAGCACAGGGAAATATCTGCTTCTAAATCCAAAACGCAGCTATCTAACAGAACGGTTGTCAATGTGTGCACTCAACTTCCAGAGTTAAACCCGGGTGTGGATTCAGCAGTCTGCAAACACTTTCTCTGCAGAGTCCCCAAACAGGCGTTTTCAGCCCGTTACCGGCATATGGAAGAAACAGCAGTAAGCACAGGGAAATATCTGCTTCTAAATCCAAAACGCAGCTATCTAACAGAACGGTTGTCAATGTGTGCACTCAACTTCCAGAGTTAAACCCGTGTGTGGATTCAGCAGTCTGCAAACACTTTCTCTGCAGAGTCCCCAAACAGGCGTTTTCAGCCCGTTACCGGCATATGGAAGAAACAGCAGTAAGCACAGGGAAATATCTGCTTCTAAATCCAAAACGCAGCTATCTAACAGAACGGTTGTCAATGTGTGCACTCAACTTCCAGAGTTAAACCCGTGTGTGGATTCAGCAGTCTGCAAACACTTTCTCTGCAGAGTCCCAAAACAGGCGTTTTCAGCCCATTACCGGCATATGGAAGAAACAGCAGTAAGCAGAGGGAAATATCTGCTTCTAAATCCAAAACGCAGCTATCTAACAGAACGGTTGTCAATGTGTGCACTCAACTTCCAGAGTTAAACCCGTGTGTGGATTCAGCAGTCTGCAAACACTTTCTCTGCAGAGTCCCAAAACAGGCGTTTTCAGCCCAATACCGGCATATGGAAGAAACAGCAGTAAGCACAGGGAAATATCTGCTTCTAAATCCAAAACGCAGCTATCTAACAGAACGGTTGTCAATGTGTGCACTCAACTTCCAGAGTTAAACCCGTGTGTGGATTCAGCAGTCTGCAAACACTTTCTCTGCAGAGTCCCAAAACAGGCGTTTTCAGCCCATTACCGGCATATGGAAGAAACAGCAGTAAGCACAGGGAAATATCTGCTTCTAAATCCAAAACCCAGCTATCTAACAGAACGGTTGTCAATGTGTGCACTCAACTTCCAGAGTTAAACCCGTGTGTGGATTCAGCAGTCTGCAAACACTTTCTCTGCAGAGTCCCAAAACAGGCGTTTTCAGCCCATTACCGGCATATGGAAGAAACAGCAGTAAGCACAGGGAAATATCTGCTTCTAAATCCAAAACGCAGCTATCTAGCAGAACGGTTGTCAATGTGTGCACTCAACTTCCAGAGTTAAACCCGTGTGTGGATTCAGCAGTCTGCAAACACTTTCTCTGCAGAGTCCCCAAACAGGCGTTTTCAGCCCATTACCGGCATATGGAAGAAACAGCAGTAAGCACAAGGAAATATCTGCTTCTAAATCCAAAACGCAGCTATCTAACAGAACGGTTGTCAATATGTGCACTCAACTTCCAGAGTTAAACCCGTGTGTGGATTCAGCAGTCTGCAAACACTTTCTCTGCAGAGTCCCAAAACAGGCGTTTTCAGCCCATTACCGGCATATGGAAGAAACAGCAGTAAGCACAGGGAAATATCTGCTTCTAAATCCAAAACGCAGCTATCTAACAGAACGGTTGTCAATGTGTGCACTCAACTTCCAGAGTTAAACCCGTGTGTGTATTCAGCAGTCTGCAAACACTTTCTCTGCAGAGTCCCAAAACAGGCGTTTTCAGCCCGTTACCGGCATATGGAAGAAACAGCAGTAAGCACAGGGAAATATCTGCTTCTAAATCCAAAACGCAGCTATCTAACAGAACGGTTGTCAATGTGTGCACTCAACTTCCAGAGTTAAACCCGTGTGTGGATTCAGCAGTCTGCAAACACTTTCTCTACAGAGTCCCAAAACAGGCGTTTTCAGCCCATTACCGGCATATGGAAGAAACAGCAGTAAGCCCAGGGAAATATCTGCTTCTAAATCCAAAACGCAGCTATCTAACAGAACGGTTGTCAATGTGTGCACTCAACTTCCAGAGTTAAACCCGTGTGTGTATTCAGCAGTCTGCAAACACTTTCTCTGCAGAGTCCCAAAACAGGCATTTTCAGCCCATTACCGGCATATGGAAGAAACAGCAGTAAGCACAGGGAAATATCTGCTTCTAAATCCAAAACGCAGCTATCTAACAGAACGGTTGTCAATGTGTGCACTCAACTTCCAGAGTTAAACCCGTGTGTGTATTCAGCAGTCTGCAAACACTTTCTCTGCAGAGTCCCAAAACAGGCGTTTTCAGCCCATTACCGGCATATGGAAGAAACAGCAGTAAGCACAGGGAAATATCTGCTTCTAAATCCAAAACGCAGCTATCTAACAGAACGGTTGTCAATGTGTGCACTCAACTTCCAGAGTTAAACCCGTGTGTGGATTCAGCAGTCTGCAAACACTTTCTCTGCAGAGTCCCAAAACAGGCGTTTTCAGCCCATTACCGGCATATGGAAGAAACAGCAGTAAGCCCAGGGAAATATCTGCTTCTAAATCCAAAACGCAGCTATCTAACAGAACGGTTGTCAATGTGTGCACTCAACTTCCAGAGTTAAACCCGGGTGTGGATTCAGCAGTCTGCAAACACTTTCTCTGCAGAGTCCCCAAACAGGCGTTTTCAGCCCGTTACCGGCATATGGAAGAAACAGCAGTAAGCACAGGGAAATATGTGCTTCTAAATCCAAAACGCAGCTATCTAACAGAACGGTTGTCAATGTGTGCACTCAACTTCCAGAGTTAAACCCGTGTGTGGATTCAGCAGTCTGCAAACACTTTCTCTGCAGAGTCCCCAAACAGGCGTTTTCAGCCCGTTACCGGCATATGGAAGAAACAGCAGTAAGCACAGGGAAATATCTGCTTCTAAATCCAAAACGCAGCTATCTAACAGAACGGTTGTCAATGTGTGCACTCAACTTCCAGAGTTAAACCCGTGTGTGGATTCAGCAGTCTGCAAACACTTTCTCTGCAGAGTCCCAAAACAGGCGTTTTCAGCCCATTACCGGCATATGGAAGAAACAGCAGTAAGCACAGGGAAATATCTGCTTCTAAATCCAAAACGCAGCTATCTAGCAGAACGGTTGTCAATGAGTGCACTCAACTTCCAGAGTTAAACCCGTGTGTGGATTCAGCAGTCTGCAAACACTTTCTCTGCAGAGTCCCAAAACAGGCGTTTTCAGCCCATTACCGGCATATGGAAGAAACAGCAGTAAGCACAGGGAAATATCTGCTTCTAAATCCAAAACGCAGCTATCTAACAGAACGGTTGTCAATGTGTGCACTCAACTTCCAGAGTTAAACCCGTGTGTGGATTCAGCAGTCTGCAAACACTTTCTCTGCAGAGTCCCCAAACAGGCGTTTTCAGCCCATTACCGGCATATGGAAGAAACAGCAGTAAGCACAGGTAAATATCTGCTTCTAAATCCAAAACGCAGCTATCTAACAGAACGGTTGTCAATGTGTGCACTCAACTTCCAGAGTTAAACCCGTGTGTGGATTCAGCAGTCTGCAAACACTTTCTCTGCAGAGTCCCAAAACAGGCGTTTTCAGCCCATTACCGGCATATGGAAGAAACAGCAGTAAGCACAGGGAAATATCTGCTTCTAAATCCAAAACGCAGCTATCTAGCAGAACGGTTGTCAATGTGTGCACTCAACTTCCAGAGTTAAACCCGTGTGTGGATTCAGCAGTCTGCAAACACTTTCTCTGCAGAGTCCCAAAACAGGCGTTTTCAGCCCATTACCGGCATATGGAAGAAACAGCAGTAAGCACAGGGAAATATCTGCTTCTAAATCCAAAACGCAGCTATCTAACAGAACGGTTGTCAATGTGTGCACTCAACTTCCAGAGTTAAACCCGTGTGTGGATTCAGCAGTCTGCAAACACTTTCTCTGCAGAGTCCCCAAACAGGCGTTTTCAGCCCGTTACCGGCATATGGAAGAAACAGCAGTAAGCACAGGGAAATATCTGCTTCTAAATCCAAAACGCAGCTATCTAACAGAACGGTTGTCAATGTGTGCACTCAACTTCCAGAGTTAAACCCGTGTGTGGATTCAGCTGTCTGCAAACACTTTCTCTGCAGAGTCCCAAAACAGGCGTTTTCAGCCCATTACCGGCATATGGAAGAAACAGCAGTAAGCACAGGGAAATATCTGCTTCTAAATCCAAAACGCAGCTATCTAGCAGAACGGTTGTCAATGAGTGCACTCAACTTCCAGAGTTAAACCCGTGTGTGGATTCAGCAGTCTGCAAACACTTTCTCTGCAGAGTCCCAAAACAGGCGTTTTCAGCCCATTACCGGCATATGGAAGAAACAGCAGTAAGCACAGGGAAATATCTGCTTCTAAATCCAAAACGCAGCTATCTAACAGAACGGTTGTCAATGTGTGCACTCAACTTCCAGAGTTAAACCCGTGTGTGGATTCAGCAGTCTGCAAACACTTTCTCTGCAGAGTCCCAAAACAGGCGTTTTCAGCCCATTACCGGCATATGGAAGAAACAGCAGTAAGCACAGGGAAATATCTGCTTCTAAATCCAAAACGCAGCTATCTAACAGAACGGTTGTCAATGTGTGCACTCAACTTCCAGAGTTAAACCCGTGTGTGGATTCAGCAGTCTGCAAACACTTTCTCTGCAGAGTCCCAAAACAGGCGTTTTCAGCCCATTACCGGCATATGGAAGCAACAGCAGTAAGCACAGGGAAATATCTGCTTCTAAATCCAAAACGCAGCTATCTAACAGAACGGTTGTCAATGTGTGCACTCAAATTCCAGAGTTAAACCCGTGTGTGGATTCAGCAGTCTGCAAACACTTTCTCTGCAGAGTCCCAAAACAGGCGTTTTCAGCCCATTACCGGCATATGGAAGAAACAGCAGTAAGCACAGGGAAATATCTGCTTCTAAATCCAAAACGCAACTATCTAACAGAACGGTTGTCAATGTGTGCACTCAACTTCCAGAGTTAAACCCGTGTGTGGATTCAGCAGTCTGCAAACACTTTCTCTGCAGAGTCCCAAAACAGGCGTTTTCAGCCCATTACCGGCATATGGAAGAAACAGCAGTAAGCACAGGGAAATATCTGCTTCTAAATCCAAAACGCAGCTATCTAACAGAACGGTTGTCAATGTGTGCACTCAACTTCCAGAGTTAAACCCGTGTGTGGATTCAGCAGTCTGCAAACACTTTCTCTGCAGAGTCCCCAAACAGGCGTTTTCAGCCCGTTACCGGCATATGGAAGAAACAGCAGTAAGCACAGGGAAATATCTGCTTCTAAATCCAAAACGCAGCTATCTAACAGAACGGTTGTCAATGTGTGCACTCAACTTCCAGAGTTAAACCCGTGTGTGGATTCAGCAGTCTGCAAACACTTTCTCTGCAGAGTCCCAAAACAGGCGTTTTCAGCCCATTACCGGCATATGGAAGAAACAGCAGTAAGCACAGGGAAATATCTGCTTCTAAATCCAAAACGCAGCTATCTAGCAGAACGGTTGTCAATGAGTGCACTCAACTTCCAGAGTTAAACCCGTGTGTGGATTCAGCAGTCTGCAAACACTTTCTCTGCAGAGTCCCAAAACAGGCGTTTTCAGCCCATTACCGGCATATGGAAGAAACAGCAGTAAGCACAGGGAAATATCTGCTTCTAAATCCAAAACGCAGCTATCTAACAGAACGGTTGTCAATGTGTGCACTCAACTTCCAGAGTTAAACCCGTGTGTGGATTCAGCAGTCTGCAAACACTTTCTCTGCAGAGTCCCCAAACAGGCGTTTTCAGCCCATTACCGGCATATGGAAGAAACAGCAGTAAGCACAGGGAAATATCTGCTTCTAAATCCAAAACGCAGCTATCTAACAGAACGGTTGTCAATATGTGCACTCAACTTCCAGAGTTAAACCCGTGTGTGGATTCAGCAGTCTGCAAACACTTTCTCTGCAGAGTCCCCAAACAGGCGTTTTCAGCCCATTACCGGCATATGGAAGAAACAGCAGTAAGCACAGGTAAATATCTGCTTCTAAATCCAAAACGCAGCTATCTAACAGAACGGTTGTCAATATGTGCACTCAACTTCCAGAGTTAAACCCGTGTGTGGATTCAGCAGTCTGCAAACACTTTCTCTGCAGAGTCCCAAAACAAGCGTTTTCAGCCCTTTACCGGCATATGGAAGAAACAGCAGTAAGCAGAGGGAAATATCTGCTTCTAAATCCAAAACGCAGCTATCTAACAGAACGGTTGTCAATGTGTGCACTCAACTTCCAGAGTTAAACCCGTGTGTGTATTCAGCAGCCTGCAAACACTTTCTCTGCAGAGTCCCAAAACAGGCGTTTTGAGCCCATTACCGGCATATGGAAGAAACAGCAGTAAGCACAGGGAAATATCTGCTTCTAAATCCAAAACGCAGCTATCTAACAGAACGGTTGTCAATGTGTGCACTCAACTTCCAGAGTTAAACCCGTGTGTGGATTCAGCAGTCTGCAAACACTTTCTCTGCAGAGTCCCAAAACAGGCGTTTTCAGCCCATTACCGGCATATGGAAGAAACAGCAGTAAGCACAGGGAAATATCTGCTTCTAAATCCAAAACGCAGCTATCTAACAGAACGGTTGTCAATGTGTGCACTCAACTTCCAGAGTTAAACCCGTGTGTGGATTCAGCAGTCTGCAAACACTTTCTCTGCAGAGTCCCAAAACAGGCGTTTTCAGCCCATTACCGGCATATGGAAGAAACAGCAGTAAGCACAGGGAAATATCTGCTTCTAAATCCAAAACGCAGCTATCTAACAGAACGGTTGTCAATGTGTGCACTCAACTTCCAGAGTTAAACCCGTGTGTGGATTCAGCAGTCTGCAAACACTTTCTCTGCAGAGTCCCAAAACAGGCGTTTTCAGCCCGTTACCGGCATATGGAAGAAACAGCAGTAAGCACAGGGAAATATCTGCTTCTAAATCCAAAACGCAGCTATCTAACAGAACGGTTGTCAATGTGTGCACTCAACTTCCAGAGTTAAACCCGCGTGTGGATTCAGCAGTCTGCACACACTTTCTCTGCAGAGTCCCAAAACAGGCGTTTTCAGCCCATTACCGGCATATGGAAGAAACAGCAGTAAGCCCAGGGAAATATCTGCTTCTAAATCCAAAACGCAGCTATCTAACAGAACGGTTGTCAATGTGTGCACTCAACTTCCAGAGTTAAACCCGGGTGTGGATTCAGCAGTCTGCAAACACTTTCTCTGCAGAGTCCCCAAACAGGCGTTTTCAGCCCGTTACCGGCATATGGAAGAAACAGCAGTAAGCACAGGGAAATATCTGCTTCTAAATCCAAAACGCAGCTATCTAACAGAACGGTTGTCAATGTGTGCACTCAACTTCCAGAGTTAAACCCGTGTGTGGATTCAGCAGTCTGCAAACACTTTCTCTGCAGAGTCCCCAAACAGGCGTTTTCAGCCCGTTACCGGCATATGGAAGAAACAGCAGTAAGCACAGGGAAATATCTGCTTCTAAATCCAAAACGCAGCTATCTAACAGAACGGTTGTCAATGTGTGCACTCAACTTCCAGAGTTAAACCCGTGTGTGGATTCAGCAGTCTGCAAACACTTTCTCTGCAGAGTCCCAAAACAGGCGTTTTCAGCCCATTACCGGCATATGGAAGAAACAGCAGTAAGCACAGGGAAATATCTGCTTCTAAATCCAAAACGCAGCTATCTAACAGAACGGTTGTCAATGTGTGCACTCAACTTCCAGAGTTAAACCCGTGTGTGGATTCAGCAGTCTGCAAACACTTTCTCTGCAGAGTCCCAAAACAGGCGTTTTCAGCCCATTACCGGCATATGGAAGAAACAGCAGTAAGCACAGGGAAATATCTGCTTCTAAATCCAAAACGCAGCTATCTAACAGAACGGTTGTCAATGTGTGCACTCAACTTCCAGAGTTAAACCCGTGTGTGTATTCAGCAGTCTGCAAACACTTTCTCTGCAGAGTCCCAAAACAGGCGTTTTCAGCCCATTACCGGCATATGGAAGAAACAGCAGTAAACCCAGGGAAATATCTGCTTCTAAATCCAAAACGCAGCTATCTAACAGAACGGTTGTCAATGTGTGCACTCAACTTCCAGAGTTAAACCCGGGTGTGGATTCAGCAGTCTGCAAACACTTTCTCTGCAGAGTCCCCAAACAGGCGTTTTCAGCCCATTACCGGCATATGGTAGAAACAGCAGTAAGCACAGGGAAATATCTGCTTCTAAATCCAAAACGCAGCTATCTAACAGAACGGTTGTCAATGTGTGCACTCAACTTCCAGAGTTAAACCCGGGTGTGGATTCAGCAGTCTGCAAACACTTTCTCTGCAGAGTCCCAAAACAGGCGTTTTCAGCCCGTTACCGGCATATGGAAGAAACAGCAGTAAGCACAGGGAAATATCTGCTTCTAAATCCAAAACGCAGCTATCTAACAGAACGGTTGTCAATGTGTGCACTCAACTTCCAGAGTTAAACCCGTGTGTGGATTCAGCAGTCTGCAAACACTTTCTCTGCAGAGTCCCCAAACAGGCGTTTTCAGCCCGTTACCGGCATATGGAAGAAACAGCAGTAAGCACAGGGAAATATCTGCTTCTAAATCCAAAACGCAGCTATCTAACAGAACGGTTGTCAATGAGTGCACTCAACTTCCAGAGTTAAACCCGTGTGTGGATTCAGCAGTCTGCAAACACTTTCTCTGCAGAGTCCCAAAACAGGCGTTTTCAGCCCATTACCGGCATATGGAAGAAACAGCAGTAAGCACAGGGAAATATCTGCTTCTAAATCCAAAACGCAGCTATCTAGCAGAACGGTTGTCAATGTGTGCACTCAACTTCCAGAGTTAAACCTGTGTGTGGATTCAGCAGTCTGCAAACACTTTCTCTGCAGAGTCCCCAAACAGGCGTTTTCAGCCCATTACCGGCATATGGAAGAAACAGCAGTAAGCACAGGTAAATATCTGCTTCTAAATCCAAAACGCAGCTATCTAACAGAACGGTTGTCAATGTGTGCACTCAACTTCCAGAGTTAAACCCGTGTGTGGATTCAGCAGTCTGCAAACACTTTCTCTGCAGAGTCCCAAAACAGGCGTTTTCAGCCCATTACCGGCATATGGAAGAAACAGCAGTAAGCACAGGGAAATATCTGCTTCTAAATCCAAAACGCAGCTATCTAGCAGAACGGTTGTCAATGTGTGCACTCAACTTCCAGAGTTAAACCCGTGTGTGGATTCAGCAGTCTGCAAACACTTTCTCTGCAGAGTCCCAAAACAGGCGTTTTCAGCCCATTACCGGCATATGGAAGAAACAGCAGTAAGCACAGGGAAATATCTGCTTCTAAATCCAAAACGCAGCTATCTAACAGAACGGTTGTCAATGTGTGCACTCAACTTCCAGAGTTAAACCCGTGTGTGGATTCAGCAGTCTGCAAACACTTTCTCTGCAGAGTCCGAAAACAGGCGTTTTCAGCCCGTTACCGGCATACGGAAGAAACAGCAGTAAGCACAGGGAAATATCTGCTTCTAAATCCAAAACGCAGCTATCTAACAGAACGGTTGTCAATGTGTGCACTCAACTTCCAGAGTTAAACCCGTGTGTGGATTCAGCAGTCTGCAAACACTTTCTCTGCAGAGTCCCAAAACAGGCGTTTTCAGCCCATTACCGGCATATGGAAGAAACAGCAGTAAGCACAGGGAAATATCTGCTTCTAAATCCAAAACGCAGCTATCTAGCAGAACGGTTGTCAATGTGTGCACTCAACTTCCAGAGTTAAACCCGTGTGTGGATTCAGCAGTCTGCAAACACTTTCTCTGCAGAGTCCCCAAACAGGCGTTTTCAGCCCATTACCGGCATATGGAAGAAACAGCAGTAAGCACAAGGAAATATCTGCTTCTAAATCCAAAACGCAGCTATCTAACAGAACGGTTGTCAATATGTGCACTCAACTTCCAGAGTTAAACCCGTGTGTGGATTCAGCAGTCTGCAAACACTTTCTCTGCAGAGTCCCAAAACAGGCGTTTTCAGCCCATTACCGGCATATGGAAGAAACAGCAGTAAGCACAGGGAAATATCTGCTTCTAAATCCAAAACGCAGCTATCTAACAGAACGGTTGTCAATGTGTGCACTCAACTTCCAGAGTTAAACCCGTGTGTGTATTCAGCAGTCTGCAAACACTTTCTCTGCAGAGTCCCAAAACAGGCGTTTTCAGCCCATTACCGGCATATGGAAGGAACAGCAGTAAGCACAGGGAAATATCTGCTTCTAAATCCAAAACGCAGCTATCTAACAGAACGGTTGTCAATGTGTGCACTCAACTTCCAGAGTTAAACCCGTGTGTGGATTCAGCAGTCTGCAAACACTTTCTCTGCAGAGTCCCAAAACAGGCGTTTTCAGCCCATTACCGGCATATGGAAGAAACAGCAGTAAGCACAGGGAAATATCTGCTTCTAAATCCAAAACGCAGCTATCTAACAGAACGGTTGTCAATGTGTGCACTCAACTTCCAGAGTTAAACCCGTGTGTGGATTCAGCAGTCTGCAAACACTTTCTCTGCAGAGTCCCCAAACAGGCGTTTTCAGCCCATTACCGGCATATGGAAGAAACAGCAGTAAGCCCAGGGAAATATCTGCTTCTAAATCCAAAACGCAGCTATCTAGCAGAACGGTTGTCAATGTGTGCACTCAACTTCCAGAGTTAAACCCGTGTGTGGATTCAGCAGTCTGCAAACACTTTCTCTGCAGAGTCCCAAAACAGGCGTTTTCAGCCCATTTCCGGCATATGGAAGAAACAGCAGTAAGCACAGGGAAATATCTGCTTCTAAATCCAAAACGCAGCTATCTAACAGAACGGTTGTCAATGTGTGCACTCAACTTCCAGAGTTAAACCCGTGTGTGGATTCAGCAGTCTGCAAACACTTTCTCTGCAGAGTCCCCAAACAGGCGTTTTCAGCCCATTACCGGTATATGGAAGAAACAGCAGTAAGCCCAGGGAAATATCTGCTTCTAAATCCAAAACGCAGCTATCTAACAGAACGGTTGTCAATGTGTGCACTCAACTTCCAGAGTTAAACCCGTGTGTGGATTCAGCAGTCTGCAAACACTTTCTCTGCAGAGTCCCAAAACAGGCGTTTTCAGCCCATTACCGGCATATGGAAGAAACAGCAGTAAGCACAGGGAAATATCTGCTTCTAAATCCAAAACGCAGCTATCTAACAGAACGGTTGTCAATGTGTGCACTCAACTTCCAGAGTTAAACCCGGGTGTGGATTCAGCAGTCTGCAAACACTTTCTCTGCAGAGTCCCCAAACAGGCGTTTTCAGCCCATTACCGGCATATGGAAGAAACAGCAGTAAGCACAGGGAAATATCTGCTTCTAAATCCAAAACGCAGCTATCTAACAGAACGGTTGTCAATGTGTGCACTCAACTTCCAGAGTTAAACCCGTGTGTGGATTCAGCAGTCTGCAAACACTTTCTCTGCAGAGTCCCAAAACAGGCGTTTTCAGCCCATTACCGGCATTTGGAAGAAACAGCAGTAAGCACAGGGAAATATCTGCTTCTAAATCCAAAACGCAGCTATCTAACAGAACGGTTGTCAATGTGTGCACTCAACTTCCAGAGTTAAACCCGTGTGTGGATTCAGCAGTCTGCAAACACTTTCTCTGCAGAGTCCCCAAACAGGCGTTTTCAGCCCGTTACCGGCATATGGAAGAAACAGCAGTAAGCACAGGGAAATATCTGCTTCTAAATCCAAAACGCAGCTATCTAACAGAACGGTTGTCAATGTGTGCACTCAACTTCCAGAGTTAAACCCGTGTGTGGATTCAGCAATCTGCAAACACTTTCTCTGCAGAGTCCCCAAACAGGCGTTTTCAGCCCATTACCGGCATATGGAAGAAACAGCAGTAAGCCCAGGGAAATATCTGCTTCTAAATCCAAAACGCAGCTATCTAACAGAACGGTTGTCAATGTGTGCACTCAACTTCCAGAGTTAAACCCGTGTGTGGATTCAGCAGTCTGCAAACACTTTCTCTGCAGAGTCCCCAAACAGGCGTTTTCAGCCCATTACCGGCATATGGAAGAAACAGCAGTAAGCACAGGGAAATATCTGCTTCTAAATCCAAAACGCAGCTATCTAACAGAACGGTTGTCAATGTGTGCACTCAACTTCCAGAGTTAAACCCGTGTGTGGATTCAGCAGTCTGCAAACACTTTCTCTGCAGAGTCCCAAAACAGGCGTTTTCAGCCCGTTACCGGCATATGGAAGAAACAGCAGTAAGCACAGGGAAATATCTGCTTCTAAATCCAAAACGCAGCTATCTAACAGAACGGTTGTCAATGTGTGCACTCAACTTCCAGAGTTAAACCCGTGTGTGGATTCAGCAGTCTGCAAACACTTTCTCTGCAGAGTCCCAAAACAGGCGTTTTCAGCCCATTACCGGCATATGGAAGAAACAGCAGTAAGCACAGGGAAATATCTGCTTCTAAATCCAAAACGCAGCTATCTAACAGAACGGTTGTCAATGTGTGCACTCAACTTCCAGAGTTAAACCCGTGTGTGGATTCAGCAGTCTGCAAACACTTTCTCTGCAGAGTCCCAAAACAGGCGTTTTCAGCCCATTACCGGCATATGGAAGAAACAGCAGTAAGCACAGGGAAATATCTGCTTCTAAATCCAAAACGCAACTATCTAACAGAACGGTTGTCAATGTGTGCACTCAACTTCCAGAGTTAAACCCGTGTGTGGATTCAGCAGTCTGCAAACACTTTCTCTGCAGAGTCCCAAAACAGGCGTTTTCAGCCCATTACCGGCATATGGAAGAAACAGCAGTAAGCACAGGGAAATATCTGCTTCTAAATCCAAAACGCAGCTATCTAACAGAACGGTTGTCAATGTGTGCACTCAACTTCCAGAGTTAAACCCGGGTGTGGATTCAGCAGTCTGCAAACACTTTCTCTGCAGAGTCCCAAAACAGGCGTTTTCAGCCCATTACCGGCATATGGAAGAAACAGCAGTAAGCACAGGGAAATATCTGCTTCTAAATCCAAAACGCAGCTATCTAACAGAACGGTTGTCAATGTGTGCACTCAACTTCCAGAGTTAAACCCGTGTGTGGATTCAGCAGTCTGCAAACACTTTCTCTGCAGACTCCCCAAACAGGCGTTTTCAGCCCATTACCGGCATATGGAAGAAACAGCAGTAAGCACAGGGAAATATCTGCTTCTAAATCCAAAACGCAGCTATCTAACAGAACGGTTGTCAATGTGTGCACTCAACTTCCAGAGTTAAACCCGTGTGTGGATTCAGCAGTCTGCAAACACTTTCTCTGCAGAGTCCCCAAACAGGCGTTTTCAGCCCGTTACTGGCATATGGAAGAAACAGCAGTAAGCACAGGGAAATATCTGCTTCTAAATCCAAAACGCAGCTATCTAACAGAACGGTTGTCAATGTGTGCACTCAACTTCCAGAGTTAAACCCGTGTGTGGATTCAGCAGTCTGCAAACACTTTCTCTGCAGAGTCCCCAAACAGGCGTTTTCAGCCCATTACCGGCATATGGAAGAAACAGCAGTAAGCACAGGGAAATATCTGCTTCTAAGTCCAAAACGCAGCTATCTAGCAGAACGGTTGTCAATGTGTGCACTCAACTTCCAGAGTTAAACCCGTGTGTGGATTCAGCAGTCTGCAAACACTTTCTCTGCAGAGTCCCCAAACAGGCGTTTTCAGCCCATTACCGGCATATGGAAGAAACAGCAGTAAGCACAGGGAAATATCTGCTTCTAAATCCAAAATGCAGCTATCTAACAGAACGGTTGTCAATGTGTGCACTCAACTTCCAGAGTTAAACCCGTGTGTGGATTCAGCAGTCTGCAAACACTTTCTCTGCAGAGTCCCCAAACAGGCGTTTTCAGCCCATTACCGGCATATGGAAGAAACAGCAGCAAGCACAGGGAAATATCTGCTTCTAAATCCAAAACGCAGCTATCTAACAGAACGGTTGTCAATGTGTGCACTCAACTTCCAGAGTTAAACCCGTGTGTGGATTCAGCAGTCTGCAAACACTTTCTCTGCAGAGTCCCAAAACAGGCGTTTTCAGCCCGTTACCGGCATATGGAAGAAACAGCAGTAAGCACAGGGAAATATCTGCTTCTAAATCCAAAACGCAGCTATCTAACAGAACGATTGTCAATGTGTGCACTCAACTTCCAGAGTTAAACCGGTGTGTGGATTCAGCAGTCTGCAAACACTTTCTCTGCAGAGTCCCCAAACAGGCGTTTTCAGCCCATTACCGGCATATGGAAGAAACAGCAGTAAGCACAGGGAAATATCTGCTTCTAAATCCAAAACGCAGCTATCTAACAGAACGGTTGTCAATGTGTGCACTCAACTTCCAGAGTTAAACCCGTGTGTGGATTCAGCAGTCTGCAAACACTTTCTCTGCAGAGTCCCAAAACAGGCGTTTTCAGCCCATTACCGGCATATGGAAGAAACAGCAGTAAGCACAGGGAAATATCTGCTTCTAAATCCAAAACGCAGCTATCTAACAGACCGGTTGTCAATGTGTGCACTCAACTTCCAGAGTTAAACCCGTGTGTGGATTCAGCAGTCTGCAAACACTTTCTCTGCAGAGTCCCCAAACAGGCGTTTTCAGCCCATTACCGGCATATGGGAGAAACAGCAGTAAGCACAGGGAAATATCTGCTTCTAAATCCAAAACGCAGCTATCTAACAGAACGGTTGTCAATGTGTGCACTCAACTTCCGGAGTTAAACCCGTGTGTGGATTCAGCAGTCTGCAAACACTTTCTCTGCAGAGTCCCCAAACAGGCGTTTTCAGCCCATTACCGGCATATGGAAGAAACAGCAGTAAGCACAGGGAAATATCTGCTTCTAAATCCAAAACGCAGCTATCTAACAGAACGGTTGTCAATGTGTGCACTCAACTTCCAGAGTTAAACCCGTGTGTGGATTCAGCAGTCTGCAAACACTTTCTCTGCAGAGTCCCAAAACAGGCGTTTTCAGCCCATTACCGGCATATGGAAGAAACAGCAGTAAGCACAGGGAAATATCTGCTTCTAAATCCAAAACGCAGCTATCTAACAGACCGGTTGTCAATGTGTGCACTCAACTTCCAGAGTTAAACCCGTGTGTGGATTCAGCAGTCTGCAAACACTTTCTCTGCAGAGTCCCCAAACAGGCGTTTTCAGCCCATTACCGGCATATGGGAGAAACAGCAGTAAGCACAGGGAAATATCTGCTTCTAAATCCAAAACGCAGCTATCTAACAGAACGGTTGTCAATGTGTGCACTCAACTTCCGGAGTTAAACCCGTGTGTGGATTCAGCAGTCTGCAAACACTTTCTCTGCAGAGTCCCCAAACAGGCGTTTTCAGCCCATTACCGGCATATGGGAGAAACAGCAGTAAGCACAGGGAAATATCTGCTTCTAAATCCAAAACGCAGCTATCTAACAGAACGGTTGTCAATGTGTGCACTCAACTTCCGGAGTTAAACCCGTGTGTGGATTCAGCAGTCTGCAAACACTTTCTCTGCAGAGTCCCCAAACAGGCGTTTTCAGCCCATTACCGGCATATGGAAGAAACAGCAGTAAGCACAGGGAAATATCTGCTTCTAAATCCAAAACGCAGCTATCTAACAGAACGGTTGTCAATGTGTGCACTCAACTTCCAGAGTTATACCCGTGTGTGGATTCAGCAGTCTGCAAACACTTTCTCTGCAGAGTCCCAAAACAGGCGTTTTCAGCCCATTACCGGCATATGGAAGAAACAGCAGTAAGCCCAGGGAAATATCTGCTTCTAAATCCAAAACGCAGCTATATAGCAGAACGGTTGTCAATGTGTGCACTCAACTTCCAGAGTTAAACCCGTGTGTGGATTCAGCAGTCTGCAAACACTTTCTCTGCAGAGTCCCAAAACAGGCGTTTTCAGCCCATTACCGGCATATGGAAGAAACAGCAGTAAGCACAGGGAAATATCTGCTTCTAAATCCAAAACGCAGCTATCTAACAGAACGGTTGTCAATGTGTGCACTCAACTTCCAGAGTTAAACCCGTGTGTGGATTCAGCAGTCTGCAAACACTTTCTCTGCAGAGTCCCAAAACAGGCGTTTTCAGCCCATTACCAGCATATGGAAGAAACAGCAGTAAGCACAGGGAAATATCTGCTTCTAAATCCAAAACGCAGCTATCTAACAGAACGGTTGTCAATGTGTGCACTCAACTTCCAGAGTTAAACCCGTGTGTGGATTCAGCAGTCTGCAAACACTTTCTCTGCAGAGTCCCCAAACAGGCGTTTTCAGCCCATTACCAGCATATGGAAGAAACAGCAGTAAGCCCAGGGAAATATCTGCTTCTAAATCCAAAACGCAGCTATCTAGCAGAACGGTTGTCAATGTGTGCACTCAACTTCCAGAGTTAAACCCGTGTGTGGATTCAGCAGTCTGCAAACACTTTCTCTGCAGAGTCCCCAAACAGGCGTTTTCAGCCCATTACCGGCATATGGAAGAAACAGCAGTAAGCACAGGGAAATATCTGCTTCTAAATCCAAAACGCAGCTATCTAACAGAACGGTTGTCAATGTGTGCACTCAACTTCCAGAGTTAAACCGGTGTGTGGATTCAGCAGTCTGCAAACACTTTCTCTGCAGAGTCCCCAAACAGGCGTTTTCAGCCCATTACCGGCATATGGAAGAAACAGCAGTAAGCACAGGGAAATATCTGCTTCTAAATCCAAAACGCAGCTATCTAACAGAACGGTTGTCAATGTGTGCACTCAACTTCCAGAGTTAAACCCGTGTGTGGATTCAGCAGTCTGCAAACACTTTCTCTGCAGAGTCCCAAAACAGGCGTTTTCAGCCCATTACCGGCATATGGAAGAAACAGCAGTAAGCACAGGGAAATATCTGCTTCTAAATCCAAAACGCAGCTATCTAACAGACCGGTTGTCAATGTGTGCACTCAACTTCCAGAGTTAAACCCGTGTGTGGATTCAGCAGTCTGCAAACACTTTCTCTGCAGAGTCCCCAAACAGGCGTTTTCAGCCCATTACCGGCATATGGAAGAAACAGCAGTAAGCACAGGGAAATATCTGCTTCTAAATCCAAAACGCAGCTATCTAACAGAACGGTTGTCAATGTGTGCACTCAACTTCCGGAGTTAAACCCGTGTGTGGATTCAGCAGTCTGCAAACACTTTCTCTGCAGAGTCCCAAAACAGGCGTTTTCAGCCCATTACCGGCATATGGAAGAAACAGCAGTAAGCCCAGGGAAATATCTGCTTCTAAATCCAAAACGCAGCTATCTAACAGAACGGTTGTCAATGTGTGCACTCAACTTCCAGAGTTAAACCCGTGTGTGGATTCAGCAGTCTGCAAACACTTTCTCTGCAGAGTCCCAAAACAGGCGTTTTCAGCCCATTACCGGCATATGGAAGAAACAGCAGTAAGCCCAGGGAAATATCTGCTTCTAAATCCAAAAAGCAGCTATCTAGCAGAACGGTTGTCAATGTGTGCACTCAACTTCCAGAGTTAAACCCGTGTGTGGATTCAGCAGTCTGCAAACACTTTCTCTGCAGAGTCCCCAAACAGGCGTTTTCAGCCCATTACCGGCATATGGAAGAAACAGCAGTAAGCACAGGGAAATATCTGCTTCTAAATCCAAAACGCAGCTATCTAACAGAACGGTTGTCAATGTGTGCACTCAACTTCCAGAGTTAAACCCGTGTGTGGATTCAGCAGTCTGCAAACACTTTCTCTGCAGAGTCCCCAAACAGGCGTTTTCAGCCCATTACCAGCATATGGAAGAAACAGCAGCAAGCACAGGGAAATATCTGCTTCTAAATCCAAAACGCAGCTATCTAACAGAACGGTTGTCAATGTGTGCACTCAACTTCCAGAGTTAAACCCGTGTGTGGATTCAGCAGTCTGCAAACACTTTCTCTGCAGAGTCCCCAAACAGGCGTTTTCAGCCCGTTACCGGCATATGGAAGAAACAGCAGTAAGCACAGGGAAATATCTGCTTCTAAATCCAAAACGCAGCTATCTAACAGAACGGTTGTCAATGTGTGCACTCAACTTCCAGAGTTAAACCCGTGTGTGGATTCAGCAGTCTGCAAACACTTTCTCTGCAGAGTCCCAAAACAGGCGTTTTCAGCCCATTACCGGCATATGGAAGAAACAGCAGTAAGCCCAGGGAAATATCTGCTTCTAAATCCAAAACGCAGCTATCTAGCAGAACGGTTGTCAATGTGTGCACTCAACTTCCAGAGTTAAACCCGTGTGTGGATTCAGCAGTCTGCAAACACTTTCTCTGCAGAGTCCCCAAACAGGCGTTTTCAGCCCATTACCGGCATATGGAAGAAACAGCAGTAAGCACAGGGAAATATCTGCTTCTAAATCCAAAACGCAGCTATCTAACAGAACGGTTGTCAATGTGTGCACTCAACTTCCAGAGTTAAACCCGTGTGTGGATTCAGCAGTCTGCAAACACTTTCTCTGCAGAGTCCCAAAACAGGCGTTTTCAGCCCATTACCGGCATATGGAAGAAACAGCAGTAAGCCCAGGGAAATATCTGCTTCTAAATCCAAAACGCAGCTATATAGCAGAACGGTTGTCAATGTGTGCACTCAACTTCCAGAGTTAAACCCGTGTGTGGATTCAGCAGTCTGCAAACACTTTCTCTGCAGAGTCCCAAAACAGGCGTTTTCAGCCCATTACCGGCATATGGAAGAAACAGCAGTAAGCACAGGGAAATATCTGCTTCTAAATCCAAAACGCAGCTATCTAACAGAACGGTTGTCAATGTGTGCACTCAACTTCCAGAGTTAAACCCGTGTGTGGATTCAGCAGTCTGCAAACACTTTCTCTGCAGAGTCCCAAAACAGGCGTTTTCAGCCCATTACCAGCATATGGAAGAAACAGCAGTAAGCACAGGGAAATATCTGCTTCTAAATCCAAAACGCAGCTATCTAACAGAACGGTTGTCAATGTGTGCACTCAACTTCCAGAGTTAAACCCGTGTGTGGATTCAGCAGTCTGCAAACACTTTCTCTGCAGAGTCCCAAAACAGGCGTTTTCAGCCCATTACCGGCATATGGAAGAAACAGCAGTAAGCCCAGGGAAATATCTGCTTCTAAATCCAAAACGCAGCTATCTAGCAGAACGGTTGTCAATGTGTGCACTCAACTTCCAGAGTTAAACCCGTGTGTGGATTCAGCAGTCTGCAAACACTTTCTCTGCAGAGTCCCCAAACAGGCGTTTTCAGCCCATTACCGGCATATGGAAGAAACAGCAGTAAGCACAGGGAAATATCTGCTTCTAAATCCAAAACGCAGCTATCTAACAGAACGGTTGTCAATGTGTGCACTCAACTTCCAGAGTTAAACCCGTGTGTGGATTCAGCAGTCTGCAAACACTTTCTCTGCAGAGTCCCCAAACAGGCGTTTTCAGCCCATTACCGGCATATGGAAGAAACAGCAGTAAGCACAGGGAAATATCTGCTTCTAAATCCAAAACGAAGCTATCTAACAGAACGGTTGTCAATGTGTGCACTCAACTTCCAGAGTTAAACCCGTGTGTGTATTCAGCAGTCTGCAAACACTTTCTCTGCAGAGTCCCAAAACAGGCGTTTTCAGCCCATTACCGGCATATGGAAGAAACAGCAGTAAGCGCAGGGAAATATCTGCTTCTAAATCCAAAACGCAGCTATCTAACAGAACGGTTGTCAATGTGTGCACTCAACTTCAAGAGTTAAACCCGTGTGTGAATTCAGCAGTCTGCAAACACTTTCTCTGCAGAGTCCCCAAACAGGCGTTTTCAGCCCATTACCGGCATATGGAAGAAACAGCAGTAAGCACAGGTAAATATCTGCTTCTAAATCCAAAACGCAGCTATCTAACAGAACGGTTGTCAATGTGTGCACTCAACTTCCAGAGTTAAACCCGTGTGTGGATTCAGCAGTCTGCAAACACTTTCTCTGCAGAGTCCCAAAACAGGCGTTTTCAGCCCATTACCGGCATATGGAAGAAACAGCAGTAAGCCCAGGGAAATATCTGCTTCTAAATCCAAAACGCAGCTATCTAACAGAACGGTTGTCAATGTGTGCACTCAACTTCCAGAGTTAAACCCGTGTGTGGATTCAGCAGTCTGCAAACACTTTCTCTGCAGAGTCCCAAAACAGGCGTTTTCAGCCCATTACAGGCATATGGAAGAAACAGCAGTAAGCACAGGGAAATATCTGCTTCTAAATCCAAAACGCAGCTATCTGACAGAACGGTTGTCAATGTGTGCACTCAAGTTCCAGAGTTAAACCCGTGTGTGGATTCAGCAGTCTGCAAACACTTTCTCTGCAGAGTCTCAAAACAGGCGTTTTCAGCCCATTACCGGCATATTCAAGAAACTGCAGTAAGCCCAGGGAAATATCTGCTTCTAAATCCAAAACGCAGCTATCTAGCAGAACGGTTGTCAATGTGTGCACTCAACTTCCAGAGTTAAACCCGTGTGTGGATTCAGCAGTCTGCAAACACTTTCTCTGCAGAGTCCCCAAACAGGCGTTTTCAGCCCATTACCGGCATATGGAAGAAACAGCAGTAAGCACAGGGAAATATCTGCTTCTAAATCCAAAACGCAGCTATCTAACAGAACGGTTGTCAATGTGTGCACTCAACTTCCAGAGTTAAACCCGTGTGTGGATTCAGCAGTCTGCAAACACTTTCTCTGCAGAGTCCCCAAACAGGCGTTTTCAGCCCATTACCGGCATATGGAAGAAACAGCAGTAAGCAGAGGGAAATATCTGCTTCTAAATCCAAAACGCAGCTATCTAACAGAACGGTTGTCAATGTGTGCACTCAACTTCCAGAGTTAAACCCGTGTGTGGATTCATCAGTCTGCAAACACTTTCTCTGCAGAGTCCCAAAACAGGCGTTTTCAGCCCATTACCGGCATATGGAAGAAACAGCAGTAAGCACAGGGAAATATCTGCTTCTAAATCCAAAACGCAGCTATCTAAAAGAACGGTTGTCAATGTGTGCACTCAACTTCCAGAGTTAAACCCGTGTGTGGATTCAGCAGTCTGCAAACACTTTCTCTGCAGAGTCCCAAAACAGGCGTTTTCAGCCCATTACCGGCATATGGAAGAAACAGCAGTAAGCAGAGGGAAATATCTGCTTCTAAATCCAAAACGCAGCTATCTAACAGAACGGTTGTCAATGTGTGCACTCAACTTCCAGAGTTAAACCCGTGTGTGGATTCAGCAGTCTGCAAACACTTTCTCTGCAGAGTCCCAAAACAGGCGTTTTCAGCCCATTACCGGCATATGGAAGAAACAGCAGTAAGCACAGGGAAATATCTGCTTCTAAATCCAAAACGCAACTATCTAACAGAACGGTTGTCAATGTGTGCACTCAACTTCCAGAGTTAAACCCGTGTGTGCATTCAGCAGTCTGCAAACACTTTCTCTGCAGAGTCCCAAAACAGGCGTTTTCAGCCCATTACCGGCATATGGAAGAAACAGCAGTAAGCACAGGGAAATATCTGCTTCTAAATCCAAAACGCAGCTATCTAACAGAACGGTTGTCAATGTGTGCACTCAACTTCCAGAGTTAAACCCGGGTGTGGATTCAGCAGTCTGCAAACACTTTCTCTGCAGAGTCCCAAAACAGGCGTTTTCAGCCCATTACCGGCATATGGAAGAAACAGCAGTAAGCACAGGGAAATATCTGCTTCTAAATCCAAAACGCAGCTATCTAACAGAACGGTTGTCAATGTGTGCACTCAACTTCCAGAGTTAAACCCGTGTGTGGATTCAGCAGTCTGCAAACACTTTCTCTGCAGAGTCCCCAAACAGGCGTTTTCAGCCCATTACCGGCATATGGAAGAAACAGCAGTAAGCACAGGGAAATATCTGCTTCTAAATCCAAAACGCAGCTATCTAACAGAACGGTTGTCAATGTGTGCACTCAACTTCCAGAGTTAAACCCGTGTGTGGATTCAGCAGTCTGCAAACACTTTCTCTGCAGAGTCCCAAAACAGGCGTTTTCAGCCAGTTACCGGCATATGGAAGAAACAGCAGTAAGCACAGGGAAATATCTGCTTCTAAATCCAAAACGCAGCTATCTAACAGAACGGTTGTCAATGTGTGCACTCAACTTCCAGAGTTAAACCCGTGTGTGGATTCAGCAGTCTGCAAACACTTTCTCTGCAGAGTCCCAAAACTGGCGTTTTCAGCCCATTACCGGCATATGGAAGAAACAGCAGTAAGCACAGGGAAATATCTGCTTCTAAATCCAAAACGCAACTATCTAACAGAACGGTTGTCAATGTGTGCACTCAACTTCCAGAGTTAAACCCGTGTGTGGATTCAGCAGTCTGCAAACACTTTCTCTGCAGAGTCCCAAAACAGGCGTTTTCAGCCCATTACCGGCATATGGAAGAAACAGCAGTAAGCACAGGGAAATATCTGCTTCTAAATCCAAAACGCAACTATCTAACAGAACGGTTGTCAATGTGTGCACTCAACTTCCAGAGTTAAACCCGTGTGTGGATTCAGCAGTCTGCAAACACTTTCTCTGCAGAGTCCCAAAACAGGCGTTTTCAGCCCATTACCGGCATATGGAAGAAACAGCAGTAAGCACAGGGAAATATCTGCTTCTAAATCCAAAACGCAGCTATCTAACAGAACGGTTGTCAATGTGTGCACTCAACTTCCAGAGTTAAACCCGGGTGTGGATTCAGCAGTCTGCAAACACTTTCTCTGCAGAGTCCCCAAACAGGCGTTTTCAGCCCATTACCGGCATATGGAAGAAACAGCAGTAAGCACAGGGAAATATCTGCTTCTAAATCCAAAACGCAGCTATCTAACAGAACGGTTGTCAATGTGTGCACTCAACTACCAGAGCTAAACCCGTGTGTGGATTCAGCAGTCTGCAAACACTTTCTCTGCAGAGTCCCCAAACAGGCGTTTTCAGCCCATTACCGGCATATGGAAGAAACAGCAGTAAGCACAGGGAAATATCTGCTTCTAAATCCAAAACGCAGCTATCTAACAGAACGGTTGTCAATGTGTGCACTCAACTTCCAGAGTTAAACCTGTGTGTGGATTCAGCAGTCTGCAAACACTTTCTCTGCAGAGTCCCAAAACAGGCGTTTTCAGCCAGTTACCGGCATATGGAAGAAACAGCAGTAAGCACAGGGAAATATCTGCTTCTAAATCCAAAACGCAGCTATCTAACAGAACGGTTGTCAATGTGTGCACTCAACTTCCAGAGTTAAACCCGTGTGTGGATTCAGCAGTCTGCAAACACTTTCTCTGCAGAGTCCCAAAACAGGCGTTTTCAGCCCATTACCGGCATATGGAAGAAACAGCAGTAAGCACAGGGAAATATCTGCTTCTAAATCCAAAACGCAACTATCTAACAGAACGGCTGTCAATGTGTGCACTCAACTTCCAGAGTTAAACCCGTGTGTGGATTCAGCAGTCTGCAAACACTTTCTCTGCAGAGTCCCAAAACAGGCGTTTTCAGCCCATTACCGGCATATGGAAGAAACAGCAGAAAGCACAGGGAAATATCTGCTTCTAAATCCAAAACGCAGCTATCTAACAGAACGGTTGTCAATGTGTGCACTCAACTTCCAGAGTTAAACCCGTGTGTGGATTCAGCAGTCTGCAAACACTTTCTCTGCAGAGTCCCCAAACAGGCGTTTTCAGCCCATTACCGGCATATGGAAGAAACAGCAGTAACCACAGGGAAATATCTGCTTCTAAATCCAAAACGCAGCTATCTAACAGAACGGTTGTCAATGTGTGCACTCAACTTCCAGAGTTAAACCCGTGTGTGGATTCAGCAGTCTGCAAACACTTTCTCTGCAGAGTCCCCAAACAGGCGTTTTCAGCCGGTTACCGGCATATGGAAGAAACAGCAGTAAGCACAGGGAAATATCTGCTTCTAAATCCAAAACGCAGCTATCTAACAGAACGGTTGTCAATGTGTGCACTCAACTTCCAGAGTTAAACCCGTGTGTGGATTCAGCAGTCTGCAAACACTTTCTCTGCAGAGTCCCAAAACAGGCGTTTTCAGCCCATTACTGGCATATGGAAGAAACAGCAGTAAGCACAGGGAAATATCTGCTTCTAAATCCAAAACGCAGCTATCTAGCAGAACGGTTGTCAATGTGTGCACTCAACTTCCAGAGTTAAACCCGTGTGTGGATTCAGCAGTCTGCAAACACTTTCTCTGCAGAGTCCCCAAACAGGCGTTTTCAGCCCATTACCGGCATATGGAAGAAACAGCAGTAAGCACAGGGAAATATCTGCTTCTAAATCCAAAACGCAGCTATCTAACAGAACGGTTGTCAATGTGTGCACTCAACTTCCAGAGTTAAACCCGTGTGTGGATTCAGCAGTCTGCAAACACTTTCTCTGCAGAGTCCCCAAACAGGCGTTTTCAGCCCATTACCGGCATATGGAAGAAACAGCAGCAAGCACAGGTAAATATCTGCTTCTAAATCCAAAACGCAGCTATCTAACAGAACGGTTGTCAATGTGTGCACTCAACTTCCAGAGTTAAACCCGTGTGTGGATTCAGCAGTCTGCAAACACTTTCTCTGCAGAGTCCCCAAACAGGCGTTTTCAGCCCGTTACCGGCATATGGAAGAAACAGCAGTAAGCACAGGGAAATATCTGCTTCTAAATCCAAAACGCAGCTATCTAACAGAACGGTTGTCAATGTGTGCACTCAACTTCCAGAGTTAAACCCGTGTGTGGATTCAGCAGTCTGCAAACACTTTCTCTGCAGAGTCCCAAAACAGGCGTTTTCAGCCCATTACTGGCATATGGAAGAAACAGCAGTAAGCACAGGGAAATATCTGCTTCTAAATCCAAAACGCAGCTATCTAGCAGAACGGTTGTCAATGTGTGCACTCAACTTCCAGAGTTAAACCCGTGTGTGGATTCAGCAGTCTGCAAACACTTTCTCTGCAGAGTCCCCAAACAGGCGTTTTCAGCCCATTACCGGCATATGGAAGAAACAGCAGTAAGCACAGGGAAATATCTGCTTCTAAATCCAAAACGCAGCTATCTAACAGAACGGTTGTCAATGTGTGCACTCAACTTCCAGAGTTAAACCCGTGTGTGGATTCAGCAGTCTGCAAACACTTTCTCTGCAGAGTCCCCAAACAGGCGTTTTCAGCCCATTACCGGCATATGGAAGAAACAGCAGCAAGCACAGGTAAATATCTGCTTCTAAATCCAAAACGCAGCTATCTAACAGAACGGTTGTCAATGTGTGCACTCAACTTCCAGAGTTAAACCCGTGTGTGGATTCAGCAGTCTGCAAACACTTTCTCTGCAGAGTCCCAAAACAGGCGTTTTCAGCCCGTTACCGGCATATGGAAGAAACAGCAGTAAGCACAGGGAAATATCTGCTTCTAAATCCAAAACGCAGCTATCTAACAGAACGGTTGTCAATGTGTGCACTCAACTTCCAGAGTTAAACCCGTGTGTGGATTCAGCAGTCTGCAAACACTTTCTCTGCAGAGTCCCAAAACAGGCGTTTTCAGCCCATTACCGGCATATGGAAGCAACAGCAGTAAGCACAGGGAAATATCTGCTTCTAAATCCAAAACAAAGCTATCTAGCAGAACGGTTGTCAATGTGTGCACTCAACTTCCAGAGTTAAACCCGTGTGTGGATTCAGCAGTCTGCAAACACTTTCTCTGCAGAGTCCCCAAACAGGCGTTTTCAGCCCATTACCGGCATATGGAAGAAACAGCAGTAAGCACAGGGAAATATCTGCTTCTAAATCCAAAACGCAGCTATCTAACAGAACGGTTGTCAATGTGTGCACTCAACTTTCAGAGTTAAACCCGTGTGTGGATTCAGCAGTCTGCAAACACTTTCTCTGCAGAGTCCCCAAACAGGCGTTTTCAGCCCATTACCGGCATATGGAAGAAACAGCAGCAAGCACAGGGAAATATCTGCTTCTAAATCCAAAACGCAGCTATCTAACAGAACGGTTGTCAATGTGTGCACTCAACTTCCAGAGTTAAACCCGTGTGTGGATTCAGCAGTCTGCAAACATCTTCTCGGCAGAGTCCCAAAACAGGCGTTTTCAGCCCGTTACCGGCATATGGAAGAAACAGCAGTAAGCACAGGGAAATATCTGCTTCTAAATCCAAAACGCAGCTATCTAACAGAACGGTTGTCAATGTGTGCACTCAACTTCCAGAGTTAAACCCGTGTGTGGATTCAGCAGTCTGCAAACACTTTCTCTGCAGAGTCCCAAAACAGGCGTTTTCAGCCCTTTACCGGCATATGGAAGAAACAGCAGTAAGCACAGGGAAATATCTGCTTCTAAATCCAAAACGCAGCTATCTAGCAGAACGGTTGTCAATGTGTGCACTCAACTTCCAGAGTTAAACCCGTGTGTGGATTCAGCAGTCTGCAAACACTTTCTCTGCAGAGTCCCAAAACAGGCGTTTTCAGCCCATTACCGGCTTATGGAAGAAACAGCAGTAAGCACAGGGAAATATCTGCTTCTAAATCCAAAACGCAGCTATCTAACAGAACGGTTGTCAATGTGTGCACTCAACTTCCAGAGTTAAACCCGTGTGTGGATTCAGCAGTCTGCAAACACTTTCTCTGCAGAGTCCCAAAACAGGCGTTTTCAGCCCATTACTGGCATATGGAAGAAACAGCAGTAAGCACAGGGAAATATCTGCTTCTAAATCCAAAACGCAGCTATCTAGCAGAACGGTTGTCAATGTGTGCACTCAACTTCCAGAGTTAAACCCGTGTGTGGATTCAGCAGTCTGCAAACACTTTCTCTGCAGAGTCCCCAAACAGGCGTTTTCAGCCCATTACCGGCATATGGAAGAAACAGCAGTAAGCACAGGGAAATATCTGCTTCTAAATCCAAAACGCAGCTATCTAACAGAACGGTTGTCAATGTGTGCACTCAACTTCCAGAGTTAAACCCGTGTGTGGATTCAGCAGTCTGCAAACACTTTCTCTGCAGAGTCCCCAAACAGGCGTTTTCAGCCCATTACCGGCATATGGAAGAAACAGCAGCAAGCACAGGTAAATATCTGCTTCTAAATCCAAAACGCAGCTATCTAACAGAACGGTTGTCAATGTGTGCACTCAACTTCCAGAGTTAAACCCGTGTGTGGATTCAGCAGTCTGCAAACACTTTCTCTGCAGAGTCCCCAAACAGGCGTTTTCAGCCCGTTACCGGCATATGGAAGAAACAGCAGTAAGCACAGGGAAATATCTGCTTCTAAATCCAAAACGCAGCTATCTAACAGAACGGTTGTCAATGTGTGCACTCAACTTCCAGAGTTAAACCCGTGTGTGGATTCAGCAGTCTGCAAACACTTTCTCTGCAGAGTCCCAAAACAGGCGTTTTCAGCCCATTACTGGCATATGGAAGAAACAGCAGTAAGCACAGGGAAATATCTGCTTCTAAATCCAAAACGCAGCTATCTAGCAGAACGGTTGTCAATGTGTGCACTCAACTTCCAGAGTTAAACCCGTGTGTGGATTCAGCAGTCTGCAAACACTTTCTCTGCAGAGTCCCCAAACAGGCGTTTTCAGCCCATTACCGGCATATGGAAGAAACAGCAGTAAGCACAGGGAAATATCTGCTTCTAAATCCAAAACGCAGCTATCTAACAGAACGGTTGTCAATGTGTGCACTCAACTTCCAGAGTTAAACCCGTGTGTGGATTCAGCAGTCTGCAAACACTTTCTCTGCAGAGTCCCCAAACAGGCGTTTTCAGCCCATTACCGGCATATGGAAGAAACAGCAGCAAGCACAGGTAAATATCTGCTTCTAAATCCAAAACGCAGCTATCTAACAGAACGGTTGTCAATGTGTGCACTCAACTTCCAGAGTTAAACCCGTGTGTGGATTCAGCAGTCTGCAAACACTTTCTCTGCAGAGTCCCAAAACAGGCGTTTTCAGCCCGTTACCGGCATATGGAAGAAACAGCAGTAAGCACAGGGAAATATCTGCTTCTAAATCCAAAACGCAGCTATCTAACAGAACGGTTGTCAATGTGTGCACTCAACTTCCAGAGTTAAACCCGTGTGTGGATTCAGCAGTCTGCAAACACTTTCTCTGCAGAGTCCCAAAACAGGCGTTTTCAGCCCATTACCGGCATATGGAAGCAACAGCAGTAAGCACAGGGAAATATCTGCTTCTAAATCCAAAACAAAGCTATCTAGCAGAACGGTTGTCAATGTGTGCACTCAACTTCCAGAGTTAAACCCGTGTGTGGATTCAGCAGTCTGCAAACACTTTCTCTGCAGAGTCCCCAAACAGGCGTTTTCAGCCCATTACCGGCATATGGAAGAAACAGCAGTAAGCACAGGGAAATATCTGCTTCTAAATCCAAAACGCAGCTATCTAACAGAACGGTTGTCAATGTGTGCACTCAACTTTCAGAGTTAAACCCGTGTGTGGATTCAGCAGTCTGCAAACACTTTCTCTGCAGAGTCCCCAAACAGGCGTTTTCAGCCCATTACCGGCATATGGAAGAAACAGCAGCAAGCACAGGGAAATATCTGCTTCTAAATCCAAAACGCAGCTATCTAACAGAACGGTTGTCAATGTGTGCACTCAACTTCCAGAGTTAAACCCGTGTGTGGATTCAGCAGTCTGCAAACACTTTCTCTGCAGAGTCCCAAAACAGGCGTTTTCAGCCCGTTACCGGCATATGGAAGAAACAGCAGTAAGCACAGGGAAATATCTGCTTCTAAATCCAAAACGCAGCTATCTAACAGAACGGTTGTCAATGTGTGCACTCAACTTCCAGAGTTAAACCCGTGTGTGGATTCAGCAGTCTGCAAACACTTTCTCTGCAGAGTCCCAAAACAGGCGTTTTCAGCCCTTTACCGGCATATGGAAGAAACAGCAGTAAGCACAGGGAAATATCTGCTTCTAAATCCAAAACGCAGCTATCTAGCAGAACGGTTGTCAATGTGTGCACTCAACTTCCAGAGTTAAACCCGTGTGTGGATTCAGCAGTCTGCAAACACTTTCTCTGCAGAGTCCCAAAACAGGCGTTTTCAGCCCATTACCGGCTTATGGAAGAAACAGCAGTAAGCACAGGGAAATATCTGCTTCTAAATCCAAAACGCAGCTATCTAACAGAACGGTTGTCAATGTGTGCACTCAACTTCCAGAGTTAAACCCGTGTGTGGATTCAGCAGTCTGCAAACACTTTCTCTGCAGAGTCCCCAAAGAGGCGTTTTCAGCCCATTACCGGCATATGGAAGAAACAGCAGTAAGCACAGGTAAATATCTGCTTCTAAATCCAAAACGCAGCTATCTAACAGAACGGTTGTCAATGTGTGCACTCAACTTCCAGAGTTAAACCCGTGTGTGGATTCAGCAGTCTGCAAACACTTTCTCTGCAGAGTCCCAAAACAGGCGTTTTCAGCCCATTACCGGCATATGGAAGAAACAGCAGTAAGCCCAGGGAAATATCTGCTTCTAAATCCAAAACGCAGCTATCTAGCAGAACGGTTGTCAATGTGTGCACTCAACTTGCAGTTAAACCCGTGTGTGGATTCAGCAGTCTGCAAACACTTTCTCTGCAGAGTCCTAAAACAGTCGTTTTCAGCCCATTACCAGCATATGGAAGAAACAGCAGTAAGCACAGGGAAATATCTGCTTCTAAATCCAAAACGCAGCTATCTAACAGAACGGTTGTCAATGTGTGCACTCAACTTCCAGAGGTAAACCCGTGTGTGGATTCAGCAGTCTGCAAACACTTTCTCTGCAGAGTCCCAAAACAGGCGTTTTCAGCCCATTACCGGCATATGGAAGAAACAGCAGTAAGCCCAGGGAAATATCTGCTTCTAAATCCAAAACGCAGCTATCTAGCAGAACGGTTGTCAATGTGTGCACTCAACTTCCAGAGTTAAACCCGTGTGTGGATTCAGCAGTCTGCAAACACTTTCTCTGCAGAGTCCCCAAACAGGCGTTTTCAGCCCATTACCGGCATATGGAAGAAACAGCAGTAAGCACAGGGAAATATCTGCTTCTAAATCCAAAACGCAGCTATCTAACAGAACGGTTGTCAATGTGTGCACTCAACTTCCAGAGTTAAACCCGTGTGTGGATTCAGCAGTCTGCAAACACTTTCTCTGCAGAGTCCCCAAACAGGCGTTTTCAGCCCATTACCGGCATATGGAAGAAACAGCAGTAAGCAGAGGGAAATATCTGCTTCTAAATCCAAAACGAAGCTATCTAACAGAACGGTTGTCAATGTGTGCACTCAACTTCCAGAATTAAACCCGGGTGTGGATTCAGCAGTCTGCAAACACTTTCTCTGCAGAGTCCCCAAACAGGCGTTTTCAGCCCATTACCGGCATATGGAAGAAACAGCAGTAAGCACAGGGAAATATCTGCTTCTAAATCCAAAACGCAGCTATCTAACAGAACGGTTGTCAATGTGTGCACTCAACTTCCAGAGTTAAACCCGTGTGTGGATTCAGCAGTCTGCAAACACTTTCTCTGCAGAGTCCCAAAACAGGCGTTTTCAGCCCATTACCGGCATATGGAAGAAACAGCAGTAAGCACAGGGAAATATCTGCTTCTAAATCCAAAACGCAGCTATCTAACAGAACGGTTGTCAATGTGTGCACTCAACTTCCAGAGTTAAACCCGTATGTGGATTCAGCAGTCTGCAAACACTTTCTCTGCAGAGTCCCAAAACAGGCGTTTTCAGCCCATTACCGGCATATGGAAGAAACAGCAGTAAGCACAGGGAAATATCTGCTTCTAAATCCAAAACGCAGCTATCTAACAGAACGGTTGTCAATGTGTGCACTCAACTTCCAGAGTTAAACCCGTGTGTGGATTCAGCAGTCTGCAAACACTTTCTCTGCAGAGTCCCCAAACAGGCGTTTTCAGCCCATTACCGGCATATGGAAGAAACAGCAGTAAGCACAGGGAAATATCTGCTTCTAAATCCAAAACGCAGCTATCTAACAGAACGGTTGTCAATGTGTGCACTCAACTTCCAGAGTTAAACCCGTGTGTGGATTCAGCAGTCTGCAAACACTTTCTCTGCAGAGTCCCCAAACAGGCGTTTTCAGCCCGTTACCGGCATATGGAAGAAACAGCAGTAAGCACAGGGAAATATCTGCTTCTAAATCCAAAACGCAGCTATCTAACAGAACGGTTGTCAATGTGTGCACTCAACTTCCAGAGTTAAACCCGTGTGTGGATTCAGCAGTCTGCAAACACTTTCTCTGCAGAGTCACAAAACAGGCGTTTTCAGCCCATTACCGGCATATGGAAGAAACAGCAGTAAGCCCAGGGAAATATCTGCTTCTAAATCCAAAACGCAGCTATCTAGCAGAACGGTTGTCAATGTGTGCACTCAACTTCCAGAGTTAAACCCGTGTGTGGATTCAGCAGTCTGCAAACACTTTCTCTGCAGAGTCCCAAAACAGGCGTTTTCAGCCCATTACCGGCATATGGAAGAAACAGCAGTAAGCCCAGGGAAATATCTGCTTCTAAATCCAAAACGCAGCTATCTAACAGAACGGTTGTCAATGTGTGCACTCAACTTCCAGAGTTAAACCCGTGTGTGGATTCAGCAGTCTGCAAACACTTTCTCTGCAGAGTCCCCAAACAGGCGTTTTCAGCCCATTACCGGCATATGGAAGAAACAGCAGCAAGCACAGGGAAATATCTGCTTCTAAATCCAAAACGCAGCTATCTAACAGAACGGTTGTCAATGTGTGCACTCAACTTCCAGAGTTAAACCCGTGTGTGGATTCAGCAGTCTGCAAACACTTTCTCTGCAGAGTCCCAAAACAGGCGTTTTCAGCCCGTTACCGGCATATGGAAGAAACAGCAGTAAGCACAGGGAAATATCTGCTTCTAAATCCAAAACGCAGCTATCTAACAGAACGGTTGTCAATGTGTGCACTCAACTTCCAGAGTTAAACCCGTGTGTGGATTCAGCAGTCTGCAAACACTTTCTCTGCAGAGTCCCAAAACAGGCGTTTTCAGCCCATTACCGGCATATGGAAGAAACAGCAGTAAGCACAGGGAAATATCTGCTTCTAAATCCAAAACAAAGCTATCTAGCAGAACGGTTGTCAATGTGTGCACTCAACTTCCAGAGTTAAACCCGTGTGTGGATTCAGCAGTCTGCAAACACTTTCTCTGCAGAGTCCCCAAACAGGCGTTTTCAGCCCATTACCGGCATATGGAAGAAACAGCAGTAAGCACAGGGAAATATCTGCTTCTAAATCCAAAACGCAGCTATCTAACAGAACGGTTGTCAATGTGTGCACTCAACTTCCAGAGTTAAACCCGTGTGTGGATTCAGCAGTCTGCAAACACTTTCTCTGCAGAGTCCCCAAACAGGCGTTTTCAGCCCATTACCGGCATATGGAAGAAACAGCAGCAAGCACAGGGAAATATCTGCTTCTAAATCCAAAACGCAGCTATCTAACAGAACGGTTGTCAATGTGTGCACTCAACTTCCAGAGTTAAACCCGTGTGTGGATTCAGCAGTCTGCAAACACTTTCTGTGCAGAGTCCCCAATCAGGCGTTTTCAGCCCGTTACCGGCATATGGAAGAAACAGCAGTAAGCACAGGGAAATATCTGCTTCTAAATCCAAAACGCAGCTATCTAACAGAACGGTTGTCAATGTGTGCACTCAACTTCCAGAGTTAAACCCGTGTGTGGATTCAGCAGTCTGCAAACACTTTCTCTGCAGAGTCCCCAAACAGGCGTTTTCAGCCCATTACCGGCATATGGAAGAAACAGCAGTAAGCACAGGGAAATATCTGCTTCTAAATCCAAAACGCAGCTATCTAGCAGAACGGTTGTCAATGTGTGCACTCAACTTCCAGAGTTGAACCCATGTGTGGATTCAGCAGTCTGCAAACACTTTCTCTGCAGAGTCCCAAAACAGGCGTTTTCAGCCCATTACCGGCATATGGAAGAAACAGCAATAAGCACAGGGAAATATCTGCTTCTAAATCCAAAACGCAGCTATCTAACAGAACGGTTGTCAATGTGTGCACTCAACTTCCAGAGTTAAACCCGTGTGTGGATTCAGCAGTCTGCAAACACTTTCTCTGCAGAGTCCCCAAACAGGCGTTTTCAGCCCATTACCGGCATATGGAAGAAACAGCAGTAAGCACAGGGAAATATCTGCTTCTAAATCCAAAACGCAGCTATCTAACAGAACGGTTGTCAATGTGTGCACTCAACTTCCAGAGTTAAACCCGGGTGTGGATTCAGCAGTCTGCAAACACTTTCTCTGCAGAGTCCCCAAACAGGCGTTTTCAGCCCATTACCGGCATATGGAAGAAACAGCAGTAAGCACAGGGAAATATCTGCTTCTAAATCCAAAACGCAGCTATCTAACAGAACGGTTGTCAATGTGTGCACTCAACTACCAGAGCTAAACCCGTGTGTGGATTCAGCAGTCTGCAAACACTTTCTCTGCAGAGTCCCCAAACAGGCGTTTTCAGCCCATTACCGGCATATGGAAGAAACAGCAGTAAGCACAGGGAAATATCTGCTTCTAAATCCAAAACGCAGCTATCTAACAGAACGGTTGTCAATGTGTGCACTCAACTTCCAGAGTTAAACCTGTGTGTGGATTCAGCAGTCTGCAAACACTTTCTCTGCAGAGTCCCAAAACAGGCGTTTTCAGCCAGTTACCGGCATATGGAAGAAACAGCAGTAAGCACAGGGAAATATCTGCTTCTAAATCCAAAACGCAGCTATCTAACAGAACGGTTGTCAATGTGTGCACTCAACTTCCAGAGTTAAACCCGTGTGTGGATTCAGCAGTCTGCAAACACTTTCTCTGCAGAGTCCCAAAACAGGCGTTTTCAGCCCATTACCGGCATATGGAAGAAACAGCAGTAAGCACAGGGAAATATCTGCTTCTAAATCCAAAACGCAACTATCTAACAGAACGGCTGTCAATGTGTGCACTCAACTTCCAGAGTTAAACCCGTGTGTGGATTCAGCAGTCTGCAAACACTTTCTCTGCAGAGTCCCAAAACAGGCGTTTTCAGCCCATTACCGGCATATGGAAGAAACAGCAGTAAGCACAGGGAAATATCTGCTTCTAAATCCAAAACGCAGCTATCTAACAGAACGGTTGTCAATGTGTGCACTCAACTTCCAGAGTTAAACCCGTGTGTGGATTCAGCAGTCTGCAAACACTTTCTCTGCAGAGTCCCCAAACAGGCGTTTTCAGCCCATTACCGGCATATGGAAGAAACAGCAGTAAGCACAGGGAAATATCTGCTTCTAAATCCAAAACGCAGCTATCTAACAGAACGGTTGTCAATGTGTGCACTCAACTTCCAGAGTTAAACCCGTGTGTGGATTCAGCAGTCTGCAAACACTTTCTCTGCAGAGTCCCCAAACAGGCGTTTTCAGCCGGTTACCGGCATATGGAAGAAACAGCAGTAAGCACAGGGAAATATCTGCTTCTAAATCCAAAACGCAGCTATCTAACAGAACGGTTGTCAATGTGTGCACTCAACTTCCAGAGTTAAACCCGTGTGTGGATTCAGCAGTCTGCAAACACTTTCTCTGCAGAGTCCCAAAACAGGCGTTTTCAGCCCATTACTGGCATATGGAAGAAACAGCAGTAAGCACAGGGAAATATCTGCTTCTAAATCCAAAACGCAGCTATCTAGCAGAACGGTTGTCAATGTGTGCACTCAACTTCCAGAGTTAAACCCGTGTGTGGATTCAGCAGTCTGCAAACACTTTCTCTGCAGAGTCCCCAAACAGGCGTTTTCAGCCCATTACCGGCATATGGAAGAAACAGCAGTAAGCACAGGGAAATATCTGCTTCTAAATCCAAAACGCAGCTATCTAACAGAACGGTTGTCAATGTGTGCACTCAACTTCCAGAGTTAAACCCGTGTGTGGATTCAGCAGTCTGCAAACACTTTCTCTGCAGAGTCCCCAAACAGGCGTTTTCAGCCCATTACCGGCATATGGAAGAAACAGCAGCAAGCACAGGTAAATATCTGCTTCTAAATCCAAAACGCAGCTATCTAACAGAACGGTTGTCAATGTGTGCACTCAACTTCCAGAGTTAAACCCGTGTGTGGATTCAGCAGTCTGCAAACACTTTCTCTGCAGAGTCCCCAAACAGGCGTTTTCAGCCCATTACCGGCATATGGAAGAAACAGCAGCAAGCACAGGGAAATATCTGCTTCTAAATCCAAAACGCAGCTATCTAACAGAACGGTTGTCAATGTGTGCACTCAACTTCCAGAGTTAAACCCGTGTGTGGATTCAGCAGTCTGCAAACACTTTCTCTGCAGAGTCCCAAAACAGGCGTTTTCAGCCCGTTACCGGCATATGGAAGAAACAGCAGTAAGCACAGGGAAATATCTGCTTCTAAATCCAAAACGCAGCTATCTAACAGAACGGTTGTCAATGTGTGCACTCAACTTCCAGAGTTAAACCCGTGTGTGGATTCAGCAGTCTGCAAACACTTTCTCTGCAGAGTCCCAAAACAGGCGTTTTCAGCCCATTACCGGCATATGGAAGAAACAGCAGTAAGCACAGGGAAATATCTGCTTCTAAATCCAAAACAAAGCTATCTAGCAGAACGGTTGTCAATGTGTGCACTCAACTTCCAGAGTTAAACCCGTGTGTGGATTCAGCAGTCTGCAAACACTTTCTCTGCAGAGTCCCCAAACAGGCGTTTTCAGCCCATTACCGGCATATGGAAGAAACAGCAGTAAGCACAGGGAAATATCTGCTTCTAAATCCAAAACGCAGCTATCTAACAGAACGGTTGTCAATGTGTGCACTCAACTTCCAGAGTTAAACCCGTGTGTGGATTCAGCAGTCTGCAAACACTTTCTCTGCAGAGTCCCCAAACAGGCGTTTTCAGCCCATTACCGGCATATGGAAGAAACAGCAGCAAGCACAGGGAAATATCTGCTTCTAAATCCAAAACGCAGCTATCTAACAGAACGGTTGTCAATGTGTGCACTCAACTTCCAGAGTTAAACCCGTGTGTGGATTCAGCAGTCTGCAAACACTTTCTGTGCAGAGTCCCCAATCAGGCGTTTTCAGCCCGTTACCGGCATATGGAAGAAACAGCAGTAAGCACAGGGAAATATCTGCTTCTAAATCCAAAACGCAGCTATCTAACAGAACGGTTGTCAATGTGTGCACTCAACTTCCAGAGTTAAACCCGTGTGTGGATTCAGCAGTCTGCAAACACTTTCTCTGCAGAGTCCCCAAACAGGCGTTTTCAGCCCATTACCGGCATATGGAAGAAACAGCAGTAAGCACAGGGAAATATCTGCTTCTAAATCCAAAACGCAGCTATCTAGCAGAACGGTTGTCAATGTGTGCACTCAACTTCCAGAGTTGAACCCATGTGTGGATTCAGCAGTCTGCAAACACTTTCTCTGCAGAGTCCCAAAACAGGCGTTTTCAGCCCATTACCGGCATATGGAAGAAACAGCAATAAGCACAGGGAAATATCTGCTTCTAAATCCAAAACGCAGCTATCTAACAGAACGGTTGTCAATGTGTGCACTCAACTTCCAGAGTTAAACCCGTGTGTGGATTCAGCAGTCTGCAAACACTTTCTCTGCAGAGTCCCCAAACAGGCGTTTTCAGCCCATTACCGGCATATGGAAGAAACAGCAGTAAGCACAGGGAAATATCTGCTTCTAAATCCAAAACGCAGCTATCTAACAGAACGGTTGTCAATGTGTGCACTCAACTTCCAGAGTTAAACCCGGGTGTGGATTCAGCAGTCTGCAAACACTTTCTCTGCAGAGTCCCCAAACAGGCGTTTTCAGCCCATTACCGGCATATGGAAGAAACAGCAGTAAGCACAGGGAAATATCTGCTTCTAAATCCAAAACGCAGCTATCTAACAGAACGGTTGTCAATGTGTGCACTCAACTACCAGAGCTAAACCCGTGTGTGGATTCAGCAGTCTGCAAACACTTTCTCTGCAGAGTCCCCAAACAGGCGTTTTCAGCCCATTACCGGCATATGGAAGAAACAGCAGTAAGCACAGGGAAATATCTGCTTCTAAATCCAAAACGCAGCTATCTAACAGAACGGTTGTCAATGTGTGCACTCAACTTCCAGAGTTAAACCTGTGTGTGGATTCAGCAGTCTGCAAACACTTTCTCTGCAGAGTCCCAAAACAGGCGTTTTCAGCCAGTTACCGGCATATGGAAGAAACAGCAGTAAGCACAGGGAAATATCTGCTTCTAAATCCAAAACGCAGCTATCTAACAGAACGGTTGTCAATGTGTGCACTCAACTTCCAGAGTTAAACCCGTGTGTGGATTCAGCAGTCTGCAAACACTTTCTCTGCAGAGTCCCAAAACAGGCGTTTTCAGCCCATTACCGGCATATGGAAGAAACAGCAGTAAGCACAGGGAAATATCTGCTTCTAAATCCAAAACGCAACTATCTAACAGAACGGCTGTCAATGTGTGCACTCAACTTCCAGAGTTAAACCCGTGTGTGGATTCAGCAGTCTGCAAACACTTTCTCTGCAGAGTCCCAAAACAGGCGTTTTCAGCCCATTACCGGCATATGGAAGAAACAGCAGTAAGCACAGGGAAATATCTGCTTCTAAATCCAAAACGCAGCTATCTAACAGAACGGTTGTCAATGTGTGCACTCAACTTCCAGAGTTAAACCCGTGTGTGGATTCAGCAGTCTGCAAACACTTTCTCTGCAGAGTCCCCAAACAGGCGTTTTCAGCCCATTACCGGCATATGGAAGAAACAGCAGTAAGCACAGGGAAATATCTGCTTCTAAATCCAAAACGCAGCTATCTAACAGAACGGTTGTCAATGTGTGCACTCAACTTCCAGAGTTAAACCCGTGTGTGGATTCAGCAGTCTGCAAACACTTTCTCTGCAGAGTCCCCAAACAGGCGTTTTCAGCCGGTTACCGGCATATGGAAGAAACAGCAGTAAGCACAGGGAAATATCTGCTTCTAAATCCAAAACGCAGCTATCTAACAGAACGGTTGTCAATGTGTGCACTCAACTTCCAGAGTTAAACCCGTGTGTGGATTCAGCAGTCTGCAAACACTTTCTCTGCAGAGTCCCAAAACAGGCGTTTTCAGCCCATTACTGGCATATGGAAGAAACAGCAGTAAGCACAGGGAAATATCTGCTTCTAAATCCAAAACGCAGCTATCTAGCAGAACGGTTGTCAATGTGTGCACTCAACTTCCAGAGTTAAACCCGTGTGTGGATTCAGCAGTCTGCAAACACTTTCTCTGCAGAGTCCCCAAACAGGCGTTTTCAGCCCATTACCGGCATATGGAAGAAACAGCAGTAAGCACAGGGAAATATCTGCTTCTAAATCCAAAACGCAGCTATCTAACAGAACGGTTGTCAATGTGTGCACTCAACTTCCAGAGTTAAACCCGTGTGTGGATTCAGCAGTCTGCAAACACTTTCTCTGCAGAGTCCCCAAACAGGCGTTTTCAGCCCATTACCGGCATATGGAAGAAACAGCAGCAAGCACAGGTAAATATCTGCTTCTAAATCCAAAACGCAGCTATCTAACAGAACGGTTGTCAATGTGTGCACTCAACTTCCAGAGTTAAACCCGTGTGTGGATTCAGCAGTCTGCAAACACTTTCTCTGCAGAGTCCCCAAACAGGCGTTTTCAGCCCGTTACCGGCATATGGAAGAAACAGCAGTAAGCACAGGGAAATATCTGCTTCTAAATCCAAAACGCAGCTATCTAACAGAACGGTTGTCAATGTGTGCACTCAACTTCCAGAGTTAAACCCGTGTGTGGATTCAGCAGTCTGCAAACACTTTCTCTGCAGAGTCCCAAAACAGGCGTTTTCAGCCCATTACTGGCATATGGAAGAAACAGCAGTAAGCACAGGGAAATATCTGCTTCTAAATCCAAAACGCAGCTATCTAGCAGAACGGTTGTCAATGTGTGCACTCAACTTCCAGAGTTAAACCCGTGTGTGGATTCAGCAGTCTGCAAACACTTTCTCTGCAGAGTCCCCAAACAGGCGTTTTCAGCCCATTACCGGCATATGGAAGAAACAGCAGTAAGCACAGGGAAATATCTGCTTCTAAATCCAAAACGCAGCTATCTAACAGAACGGTTGTCAATGTGTGCACTCAACTTCCAGAGTTAAACCCGTGTGTGGATTCAGCAGTCTGCAAACACTTTCTCTGCAGAGTCCCCAAACAGGCGTTTTCAGCCCATTACCGGCATATGGAAGAAACAGCAGCAAGCACAGGTAAATATCTGCTTCTAAATCCAAAACGCAGCTATCTAACAGAACGGTTGTCAATGTGTGCACTCAACTTCCAGAGTTAAACCCGTGTGTGGATTCAGCAGTCTGCAAACACTTTCTCTGCAGAGTCCCAAAACAGGCGTTTTCAGCCCGTTACCGGCATATGGAAGAAACAGCAGTAAGCACAGGGAAATATCTGCTTCTAAATCCAAAACGCAGCTATCTAACAGAACGGTTGTCAATGTGTGCACTCAACTTCCAGAGTTAAACCCTTGTGTGGATTCAGCAGTCTGCAAACACTTTCTCTGCAGAGTCCCAAAACAGGCGTTTTCAGCCCATTACCGGCATATGGAAGCAACAGCAGTAAGCACAGGGAAATATCTGCTTCTAAATCCAAAACAAAGCTATCTAGCAGAACGGTTGTCAATGTGTGCACTCAACTTCCAGAGTTAAACCCGTGTGTGGATTCAGCAGTCTGCAAACACTTTCTCTGCAGAGTCCCCAAACAGGCGTTTTCAGCCCATTACCGGCATATGGAAGAAACAGCAGTAAGCACAGGGAAATATCTGCTTCTAAATCCAAAACGCAGCTATCTAACAGAACGGTTGTCAATGTGTGCACTCAACTTTCAGAGTTAAACCCGTGTGTGGATTCAGCAGTCTGCAAACACTTTCTCTGCAGAGTCCCCAAACAGGCGTTTTCAGCCCATTACCGGCATATGGAAGAAACAGCAGCAAGCACAGGGAAATATCTGCTTCTAAATCCAAAACGCAGCTATCTAACAGAACGGTTGTCAATGTGTGCACTCAACTTCCAGAGTTAAACCCGTGTGTGGATTCAGCAGTCTGCAAACACTTTCTCTGCAGAGTCCCAAAACAGGCGTTTTCAGCCCATTACCGGCATATGGAAGAAACAGCAGTAAGCACAGGGAAATATCTGCTTCTAAATCCAAAACGCAGCTATCTAACAGAACGGTTGTCAATGTGTGCACTCAACTTCCAGAGTTAAACCCGTATGTGGATTCAGCAGTCTGCAAACACTTTCTCTGCAGAGTCCCAAAACAGGCGTTTTCAGCCCATTACCGGCATATGGAAGAAACAGCAGTAAGCACAGGGAAATATCTGCTTCTAAATCCAAAACGCAGCTATCTAACAGAACGGTTGTCAATGTGTGCACTCAACTTCCAGAGTTAAACCCGTGTGTGGATTCAGCAGTCTGCAAACACTTTCTCTGCAGAGTCCCCAAACAGGCGTTTTCAGCCCATTACCGGCATATGGAAGAAACAGCAGTAAGCACAGGGAAATATCTGCTTCTAAATCCAAAACGCAGCTATCTAACAGAACGGTTGTCAATGTGTGCACTCAACTTCCAGAGTTAAACCCGTGTGTGGATTCAGCAGTCTGCAAACACTTTCTCTGCAGAGTCCCCAAACAGGCGTTTTCAGCCCGTTACCGGCATATGGAAGAAACAGCAGTAAGCACAGGGAAATATCTGCTTCTAAATCCAAAACGCAGCTATCTAACAGAACGGTTGTCAATGTGTGCACTCAACTTCCAGAGTTAAACCCGTGTGTGGATTCAGCAGTCTGCAAACACTTTCTCTGCAGAGTCACAAAACAGGCGTTTTCAGCCCATTACCGGCATATGGAAGAAACAGCAGTAAGCCCAGGGAAATATCTGCTTCTAAATCCAAAACGCAGCTATCTAGCAGAACGGTTGTCAATGTGTGCACTCAACTTCCAGAGTTAAACCCGTGTGTGGATTCAGCAGTCTGCAAACACTTTCTCTGCAGAGTCCCAAAACAGGCGTTTTCAGCCCATTACCGGCATATGGAAGAAACAGCAGTAAGCCCAGGGAAATATCTGCTTCTAAATCCAAAACGCAGCTATCTAACAGAACGGTTGTCAATGTGTGCACTCAACTTCCAGAGTTAAACCCGTGTGTGGATTCAGCAGTCTGCAAACACTTTCTCTGCAGAGTCCCCAAACAGGCGTTTTCAGCCCATTACCGGCATATGGAAGAAACAGCAGCAAGCACAGGGAAATATCTGCTTCTAAATCCAAAACGCAGCTATCTAACAGAACGGTTGTCAATGTGTGCACTCAACTTCCAGAGTTAAACCCGTGTGTGGATTCAGCAGTCTGCAAACACTTTCTCTGCAGAGTCCCAAAACAGGCGTTTTCAGCCCGTTACCGGCATATGGAAGAAACAGCAGTAAGCACAGGGAAATATCTGCTTCTAAATCCAAAACGCAGCTATCTAACAGAACGGTTGTCAATGTGTGCACTCAACTTCCAGAGTTAAACCCGTGTGTGGATTCAGCAGTCTGCAAACACTTTCTCTGCAGAGTCCCAAAACAGGCGTTTTCAGCCCATTACCGGCATATGGAAGAAACAGCAGTAAGCACAGGGAAATATCTGCTTCTAAATCCAAAACAAAGCTATCTAGCAGAACGGTTGTCAATGTGTGCACTCAACTTCCAGAGTTAAACCCGTGTGTGGATTCAGCAGTCTGCAAACACTTTCTCTGCAGAGTCCCCAAACAGGCGTTTTCAGCCCATTACCGGCATATGGAAGAAACAGCAGTAAGCACAGGGAAATATCTGCTTCTAAATCCAAAACGCAGCTATCTAACAGAACGGTTGTCAATGTGTGCACTCAACTTCCAGAGTTAAACCCGTGTGTGGATTCAGCAGTCTGCAAACACTTTCTCTGCAGAGTCCCCAAACAGGCGTTTTCAGCCCATTACCGGCATATGGAAGAAACAGCAGCAAGCACAGGGAAATATCTGCTTCTAAATCCAAAACGCAGCTATCTAACAGAACGGTTGTCAATGTGTGCACTCAACTTCCAGAGTTAAACCCGTGTGTGGATTCAGCAGTCTGCAAACACTTTCTGTGCAGAGTCCCCAATCAGGCGTTTTCAGCCCGTTACCGGCATATGGAAGAAACAGCAGTAAGCACAGGGAAATATCTGCTTCTAAATCCAAAACGCAGCTATCTAACAGAACGGTTGTCAATGTGTGCACTCAACTTCCAGAGTTAAACCCGTGTGTGGATTCAGCAGTCTGCAAACACTTTCTCTGCAGAGTCCCCAAACAGGCGTTTTCAGCCCATTACCGGCATATGGAAGAAACAGCAGTAAGCACAGGGAAATATCTGCTTCTAAATCCAAAACGCAGCTATCTAGCAGAACGGTTGTCAATGTGTGCACTCAACTTCCAGAGTTGAACCCATGTGTGGATTCAGCAGTCTGCAAACACTTTCTCTGCAGAGTCCCAAAACAGGCGTTTTCAGCCCATTACCGGCATATGGAAGAAACAGCAATAAGCACAGGGAAATATCTGCTTCTAAATCCAAAACGCAGCTATCTAACAGAACGGTTGTCAATGTGTGCACTCAACTTCCAGAGTTAAACCCGTGTGTGGATTCAGCAGTCTGCAAACACTTTCTCTGCAGAGTCCCCAAACAGGCGTTTTCAGCCCATTACCGGCATATGGAAGAAACAGCAGTAAGCACAGGGAAATATCTGCTTCTAAATCCAAAACGCAGCTATCTAACAGAACGGTTGTCAATGTGTGCACTCAACTTCCAGAGTTAAACCCGGGTGTGGATTCAGCAGTCTGCAAACACTTTCTCTGCAGAGTCCCCAAACAGGCGTTTTCAGCCCATTACCGGCATATGGAAGAAACAGCAGTAAGCACAGGGAAATATCTGCTTCTAAATCCAAAACGCAGCTATCTAACAGAACGGTTGTCAATGTGTGCACTCAACTACCAGAGCTAAACCCGTGTGTGGATTCAGCAGTCTGCAAACACTTTCTCTGCAGAGTCCCCAAACAGGCGTTTTCAGCCCATTACCGGCATATGGAAGAAACAGCAGTAAGCACAGGGAAATATCTGCTTCTAAATCCAAAACGCAGCTATCTAACAGAACGGTTGTCAATGTGTGCACTCAACTTCCAGAGTTAAACCTGTGTGTGGATTCAGCAGTCTGCAAACACTTTCTCTGCAGAGTCCCAAAACAGGCGTTTTCAGCCAGTTACCGGCATATGGAAGAAACAGCAGTAAGCACAGGGAAATATCTGCTTCTAAATCCAAAACGCAGCTATCTAACAGAACGGTTGTCAATGTGTGCACTCAACTTCCAGAGTTAAACCCGTGTGTGGATTCAGCAGTCTGCAAACACTTTCTCTGCAGAGTCCCAAAACAGGCGTTTTCAGCCCATTACCGGCATATGGAAGAAACAGCAGTAAGCACAGGGAAATATCTGCTTCTAAATCCAAAACGCAACTATCTAACAGAACGGCTGTCAATGTGTGCACTCAACTTCCAGAGTTAAACCCGTGTGTGGATTCAGCAGTCTGCAAACACTTTCTCTGCAGAGTCCCAAAACAGGCGTTTTCAGCCCATTACCGGCATATGGAAGAAACAGCAGTAAGCACAGGGAAATATCTGCTTCTAAATCCAAAACGCAGCTATCTAACAGAACGGTTGTCAATGTGTGCACTCAACTTCCAGAGTTAAACCCGTGTGTGGATTCAGCAGTCTGCAAACACTTTCTCTGCAGAGTCCCCAAACAGGCGTTTTCAGCCCATTACCGGCATATGGAAGAAACAGCAGTAAGCACAGGGAAATATCTGCTTCTAAATCCAAAACGCAGCTATCTAACAGAACGGTTGTCAATGTGTGCACTCAACTTCCAGAGTTAAACCCGTGTGTGGATTCAGCAGTCTGCAAACACTTTCTCTGCAGAGTCCCCAAACAGGCGTTTTCAGCCGGTTACCGGCATATGGAAGAAACAGCAGTAAGCACAGGGAAATATCTGCTTCTAAATCCAAAACGCAGCTATCTAACAGAACGGTTGTCAATGTGTGCACTCAACTTCCAGAGTTAAACCCGTGTGTGGATTCAGCAGTCTGCAAACACTTTCTCTGCAGAGTCCCAAAACAGGCGTTTTCAGCCCATTACTGGCATATGGAAGAAACAGCAGTAAGCACAGGGAAATATCTGCTTCTAAATCCAAAACGCAGCTATCTAGCAGAACGGTTGTCAATGTGTGCACTCAACTTCCAGAGTTAAACCCGTGTGTGGATTCAGCAGTCTGCAAACACTTTCTCTGCAGAGTCCCCAAACAGGCGTTTTCAGCCCATTACCGGCATATGGAAGAAACAGCAGTAAGCACAGGGAAATATCTGCTTCTAAATCCAAAACGCAGCTATCTAACAGAACGGTTGTCAATGTGTGCACTCAACTTCCAGAGTTAAACCCGTGTGTGGATTCAGCAGTCTGCAAACACTTTCTCTGCAGAGTCCCCAAACAGGCGTTTTCAGCCCATTACCGGCATATGGAAGAAACAGCAGCAAGCACAGGTAAATATCTGCTTCTAAATCCAAAACGCAGCTATCTAACAGAACGGTTGTCAATGTGTGCACTCAACTTCCAGAGTTAAACCCGTGTGTGGATTCAGCAGTCTGCAAACACTTTCTCTGCAGAGTCCCCAAACAGGCGTTTTCAGCCCATTACCGGCATATGGAAGAAACAGCAGCAAGCACAGGGAAATATCTGCTTCTAAATCCAAAACGCAGCTATCTAACAGAACGGTTGTCAATGTGTGCACTCAACTTCCAGAGTTAAACCCGTGTGTGGATTCAGCAGTCTGCAAACACTTTCTCTGCAGAGTCCCAAAACAGGCGTTTTCAGCCCGTTACCGGCATATGGAAGAAACAGCAGTAAGCACAGGGAAATATCTGCTTCTAAATCCAAAACGCAGCTATCTAACAGAACGGTTGTCAATGTGTGCACTCAACTTCCAGAGTTAAACCCGTGTGTGGATTCAGCAGTCTGCAAACACTTTCTCTGCAGAGTCCCAAAACAGGCGTTTTCAGCCCATTACCGGCATATGGAAGAAACAGCAGTAAGCACAGGGAAATATCTGCTTCTAAATCCAAAACAAAGCTATCTAGCAGAACGGTTGTCAATGTGTGCACTCAACTTCCAGAGTTAAACCCGTGTGTGGATTCAGCAGTCTGCAAACACTTTCTCTGCAGAGTCCCCAAACAGGCGTTTTCAGCCCATTACCGGCATATGGAAGAAACAGCAGTAAGCACAGGGAAATATCTGCTTCTAAATCCAAAACGCAGCTATCTAACAGAACGGTTGTCAATGTGTGCACTCAACTTCCAGAGTTAAACCCGTGTGTGGATTCAGCAGTCTGCAAACACTTTCTCTGCAGAGTCCCCAAACAGGCGTTTTCAGCCCATTACCGGCATATGGAAGAAACAGCAGCAAGCACAGGGAAATATCTGCTTCTAAATCCAAAACGCAGCTATCTAACAGAACGGTTGTCAATGTGTGCACTCAACTTCCAGAGTTAAACCCGTGTGTGGATTCAGCAGTCTGCAAACACTTTCTGTGCAGAGTCCCCAATCAGGCGTTTTCAGCCCGTTACCGGCATATGGAAGAAACAGCAGTAAGCACAGGGAAATATCTGCTTCTAAATCCAAAACGCAGCTATCTAACAGAACGGTTGTCAATGTGTGCACTCAACTTCCAGAGTTAAACCCGTGTGTGGATTCAGCAGTCTGCAAACACTTTCTCTGCAGAGTCCCCAAACAGGCGTTTTCAGCCCATTACCGGCATATGGAAGAAACAGCAGTAAGCACAGGGAAATATCTGCTTCTAAATCCAAAACGCAGCTATCTAGCAGAACGGTTGTCAATGTGTGCACTCAACTTCCAGAGTTGAACCCATGTGTGGATTCAGCAGTCTGCAAACACTTTCTCTGCAGAGTCCCAAAACAGGCGTTTTCAGCCCATTACCGGCATATGGAAGAAACAGCAATAAGCACAGGGAAATATCTGCTTCTAAATCCAAAACGCAGCTATCTAACAGAACGGTTGTCAATGTGTGCACTCAACTTCCAGAGTTAAACCCGTGTGTGGATTCAGCAGTCTGCAAACACTTTCTCTGCAGAGTCCCCAAACAGGCGTTTTCAGCCCATTACCGGCATATGGAAGAAACAGCAGTAAGCACAGGGAAATATCTGCTTCTAAATCCAAAACGCAGCTATCTAACAGAACGGTTGTCAATGTGTGCACTCAACTTCCAGAGTTAAACCCGGGTGTGGATTCAGCAGTCTGCAAACACTTTCTCTGCAGAGTCCCCAAACAGGCGTTTTCAGCCCATTACCGGCATATGGAAGAAACAGCAGTAAGCACAGGGAAATATCTGCTTCTAAATCCAAAACGCAGCTATCTAACAGAACGGTTGTCAATGTGTGCACTCAACTACCAGAGCTAAACCCGTGTGTGGATTCAGCAGTCTGCAAACACTTTCTCTGCAGAGTCCCCAAACAGGCGTTTTCAGCCCATTACCGGCATATGGAAGAAACAGCAGTAAGCACAGGGAAATATCTGCTTCTAAATCCAAAACGCAGCTATCTAACAGAACGGTTGTCAATGTGTGCACTCAACTTCCAGAGTTAAACCTGTGTGTGGATTCAGCAGTCTGCAAACACTTTCTCTGCAGAGTCCCAAAACAGGCGTTTTCAGCCAGTTACCGGCATATGGAAGAAACAGCAGTAAGCACAGGGAAATATCTGCTTCTAAATCCAAAACGCAGCTATCTAACAGAACGGTTGTCAATGTGTGCACTCAACTTCCAGAGTTAAACCCGTGTGTGGATTCAGCAGTCTGCAAACACTTTCTCTGCAGAGTCCCAAAACAGGCGTTTTCAGCCCATTACCGGCATATGGAAGAAACAGCAGTAAGCACAGGGAAATATCTGCTTCTAAATCCAAAACGCAACTATCTAACAGAACGGCTGTCAATGTGTGCACTCAACTTCCAGAGTTAAACCCGTGTGTGGATTCAGCAGTCTGCAAACACTTTCTCTGCAGAGTCCCAAAACAGGCGTTTTCAGCCCATTACCGGCATATGGAAGAAACAGCAGTAAGCACAGGGAAATATCTGCTTCTAAATCCAAAACGCAGCTATCTAACAGAACGGTTGTCAATGTGTGCACTCAACTTCCAGAGTTAAACCCGTGTGTGGATTCAGCAGTCTGCAAACACTTTCTCTGCAGAGTCCCCAAACAGGCGTTTTCAGCCCATTACCGGCATATGGAAGAAACAGCAGTAAGCACAGGGAAATATCTGCTTCTAAATCCAAAACGCAGCTATCTAACAGAACGGTTGTCAATGTGTGCACTCAACTTCCAGAGTTAAACCCGTGTGTGGATTCAGCAGTCTGCAAACACTTTCTCTGCAGAGTCCCCAAACAGGCGTTTTCAGCCGGTTACCGGCATATGGAAGAAACAGCAGTAAGCACAGGGAAATATCTGCTTCTAAATCCAAAACGCAGCTATCTAACAGAACGGTTGTCAATGTGTGCACTCAACTTCCAGAGTTAAACCCGTGTGTGGATTCAGCAGTCTGCAAACACTTTCTCTGCAGAGTCCCAAAACAGGCGTTTTCAGCCCATTACTGGCATATGGAAGAAACAGCAGTAAGCACAGGGAAATATCTGCTTCTAAATCCAAAACGCAGCTATCTAGCAGAACGGTTGTCAATGTGTGCACTCAACTTCCAGAGTTAAACCCGTGTGTGGATTCAGCAGTCTGCAAACACTTTCTCTGCAGAGTCCCCAAACAGGCGTTTTCAGCCCATTACCGGCATATGGAAGAAACAGCAGTAAGCACAGGGAAATATCTGCTTCTAAATCCAAAACGCAGCTATCTAACAGAACGGTTGTCAATGTGTGCACTCAACTTCCAGAGTTAAACCCGTGTGTGGATTCAGCAGTCTGCAAACACTTTCTCTGCAGAGTCCCCAAACAGGCGTTTTCAGCCCATTACCGGCATATGGAAGAAACAGCAGCAAGCACAGGTAAATATCTGCTTCTAAATCCAAAACGCAGCTATCTAACAGAACGGTTGTCAATGTGTGCACTCAACTTCCAGAGTTAAACCCGTGTGTGGATTCAGCAGTCTGCAAACACTTTCTCTGCAGAGTCCCCAAACAGGCGTTTTCAGCCCGTTACCGGCATATGGAAGAAACAGCAGTAAGCACAGGGAAATATCTGCTTCTAAATCCAAAACGCAGCTATCTAACAGAACGGTTGTCAATGTGTGCACTCAACTTCCAGAGTTAAACCCGTGTGTGGATTCAGCAGTCTGCAAACACTTTCTCTGCAGAGTCCCAAAACAGGCGTTTTCAGCCCATTACTGGCATATGGAAGAAACAGCAGTAAGCACAGGGAAATATCTGCTTCTAAATCCAAAACGCAGCTATCTAGCAGAACGGTTGTCAATGTGTGCACTCAACTTCCAGAGTTAAACCCGTGTGTGGATTCAGCAGTCTGCAAACACTTTCTCTGCAGAGTCCCCAAACAGGCGTTTTCAGCCCATTACCGGCATATGGAAGAAACAGCAGTAAGCACAGGGAAATATCTGCTTCTAAATCCAAAACGCAGCTATCTAACAGAACGGTTGTCAATGTGTGCACTCAACTTCCAGAGTTAAACCCGTGTGTGGATTCAGCAGTCTGCAAACACTTTCTCTGCAGAGTCCCCAAACAGGCGTTTTCAGCCCATTACCGGCATATGGAAGAAACAGCAGCAAGCACAGGTAAATATCTGCTTCTAAATCCAAAACGCAGCTATCTAACAGAACGGTTGTCAATGTGTGCACTCAACTTCCAGAGTTAAACCCGTGTGTGGATTCAGCAGTCTGCAAACACTTTCTCTGCAGAGTCCCAAAACAGGCGTTTTCAGCCCGTTACCGGCATATGGAAGAAACAGCAGTAAGCACAGGGAAATATCTGCTTCTAAATCCAAAACGCAGCTATCTAACAGAACGGTTGTCAATGTGTGCACTCAACTTCCAGAGTTAAACCCTTGTGTGGATTCAGCAGTCTGCAAACACTTTCTCTGCAGAGTCCCAAAACAGGCGTTTTCAGCCCATTACCGGCATATGGAAGCAACAGCAGTAAGCACAGGGAAATATCTGCTTCTAAATCCAAAACAAAGCTATCTAGCAGAACGGTTGTCAATGTGTGCACTCAACTTCCAGAGTTAAACCCGTGTGTGGATTCAGCAGTCTGCAAACACTTTCTCTGCAGAGTCCCCAAACAGGCGTTTTCAGCCCATTACCGGCATATGGAAGAAACAGCAGTAAGCACAGGGAAATATCTGCTTCTAAATCCAAAACGCAGCTATCTAACAGAACGGTTGTCAATGTGTGCACTCAACTTTCAGAGTTAAACCCGTGTGTGGATTCAGCAGTCTGCAAACACTTTCTCTGCAGAGTCCCCAAACAGGCGTTTTCAGCCCATTACCGGCATATGGAAGAAACAGCAGCAAGCACAGGGAAATATCTGCTTCTAAATCCAAAACGCAGCTATCTAACAGAACGGTTGTCAATGTGTGCACTCAACTTCCAGAGTTAAACCCGTGTGTGGATTCAGCAGTCTGCAAACATCTTCTCGGCAGAGTCCCAAAACAGGCGTTTTCAGCCCGTTACCGGCATATGGAAGAAACAGCAGTAAGCACAGGGAAATATCTGCTTCTAAATCCAAAACGCAGCTATCTAACAGAACGGTTGTCAATGTGTGCACTCAACTTCCAGAGTTAAACCCGTGTGTGGATTCAGCAGTCTGCAAACACTTTCTTTGCAGAGTCCCAAAACAGGCGTTTTCAGCCCTTTACCGGCATATGGAAGAAACAGCAGTAAGCACAGGGAAATATCTGCTTCTAAATCCAAAACGCAGCTATCTAGCAGAACGGTTGTCAATGTGTGCACTCAACTTCCAGAGTTAAACCCGTGTGTGGATTCAGCAGTCTGCAAACACTTTCTCTGCAGAGTCCCAAAACAGGCGTTTTCAGCCCATTACCGGCTTATGGAAGAAACAGCAGTAAGCACAGGGAAATATCTGCTTCTAAATCCAAAACGCAGCTATCTAACAGAACGGTTGTCAATGTGTGCACTCAACTTCCAGAGTTAAACCCGTGTGTGGATTCAGCAGTCTGCAAACACTTTCTCTGCAGAGTCCCCAAAGAGGCGTTTTCAGCCCATTACCGGCATATGGAAGAAACAGCAGTAAGCACAGGTAAATATCTGCTTCTAAATCCAAAACGCAGCTATCTAGCAGAACGGTTGTCAATGTGTGCACTCAACTTGCAGTTAAACCCGTGTGTGGATTCAGCAGTCTGCAAACACTTTCTCTGCAGAGTCCTAAAACAGTCGTTTTCAGCCCATTACCAGCATATGGAAGAAACAGCAGTAAGCACAGGGAAATATCTGCTTCTAAATCCAAAACGCAGCTATCTAACAGAACGGTTGTCAATGTGTGCACTCAACTTCCAGAGGTAAACCCGTGTGTGGATTCAGCAGTCTGCAAACACTTTCTCTGCAGAGTCCCAAAACAGGCGTTTTCAGCCCATTACCGGCATATGGAAGAAACAGCAGTAAGCCCAGGGAAATATCTGCTTCTAAATCCAAAACGCAGCTATCTAGCAGAACGGTTGTCAATGTGTGCACTCAACTTCCAGAGTTAAACCCGTGTGTGGATTCAGCAGTCTGCAAACACTTTCTCTGCAGAGTCCCCAAACAGGCGTTTTCAGCCCATTACCGGCATATGGAAGAAACAGCAGTAAGCACAGGGAAATATCTGCTTCTAAATCCAAAACGCAGCTATCTAACAGAACGGTTGTCAATGTGTGCACTCAACTTCCAGAGTTAAACCCGTGTGTGGATTCAGCAGTCTGCAAACACTTTCTCTGCAGAGTCCCCAAACAGGCGTTTTCAGCCCATTACCGGCATATGGAAGAAACAGCAGTAAGCAGAGGGAAATATCTGCTTCTAAATCCAAAACGAAGCTATCTAACAGAACGGTTGTCAATGTGTGCACTCAACTTCCAGAATTAAACCCGGGTGTGGATTCAGCAGTCTGCAAACACTTTCTCTGCAGAGTCCCCAAACAGGCGTTTTCAGCCCATTACCGGCATATGGAAGAAACAGCAGTAAGCACAGGGAAATATCTGCTTCTAAATCCAAAACGCAGCTATCTAACAGAACGGTTGTCAATGTGTGCACTCAACTTCCAGAGTTAAACCCGTGTGTGGATTCAGCAGTCTGCAAACACTTTCTCTGCAGAGTCCCAAAACAGGCGTTTTCAGCCCATTACCGGCATATGGAAGAAACAGCAGTAAGCACAGGGAAATATCTGCTTCTAAATCCAAAACGCAGCTATCTAACAGAACGGTTGTCAATGTGTGCACTCAACTTCCAGAGTTAAACCCGTATGTGGATTCAGCAGTCTGCAAACACTTTCTCTGCAGAGTCCCAAAACAGGCGTTTTCAGCCCATTACCGGCATATGGAAGAAACAGCAGTAAGCACAGGGAAATATCTGCTTCTAAATCCAAAACGCAGCTATCTAACAGAACGGTTGTCAATGTGTGCACTCAACTTCCAGAGTTAAACCCGTGTGTGGATTCAGCAGTCTGCAAACACTTTCTCTGCAGAGTCCCCAAACAGGCGTTTTCAGCCCATTACCGGCATATGGAAGAAACAGCAGTAAGCACAGGGAAATATCTGCTTCTAAATCCAAAACGCAGCTATCTAACAGAACGGTTGTCAATGTGTGCACTCAACTTCCAGAGTTAAACCCGTGTGTGGATTCAGCAGTCTGCAAACACTTTCTCTGCAGAGTCCCCAAACAGGCGTTTTCAGCCCGTTACCGGCATATGGAAGAAACAGCAGTAAGCACAGGGAAATATCTGCTTCTAAATCCAAAACGCAGCTATCTAACAGAACGGTTGTCAATGTGTGCACTCAACTTCCAGAGTTAAACCCGTGTGTGGATTCAGCAGTCTGCAAACACTTTCTCTGCAGAGTCACAAAACAGGCGTTTTCAGCCCATTACCGGCATATGGAAGAAACAGCAGTAAGCCCAGGGAAATATCTGCTTCTAAATCCAAAACGCAGCTATCTAGCAGAACGGTTGTCAATGTGTGCACTCAACTTCCAGAGTTAAACCCGTGTGTGGATTCAGCAGTCTGCAAACACTTTCTCTGCAGAGTCCCAAAACAGGCGTTTTCAGCCCATTACCGGCATATGGAAGAAACAGCAGTAAGCCCAGGGAAATATCTGCTTCTAAATCCAAAACGCAGCTATCTAACAGAACGGTTGTCAATGTGTGCACTCAACTTCCAGAGTTAAACCCGTGTGTGGATTCAGCAGTCTGCAAACACTTTCTCTGCAGAGTCCCCAAACAGGCGTTTTCAGCCCATTACCGGCATATGGAAGAAACAGCAGCAAGCACAGGGAAATATCTGCTTCTAAATCCAAAACGCAGCTATCTAACAGAACGGTTGTCAATGTGTGCACTCAACTTCCAGAGTTAAACCCGTGTGTGGATTCAGCAGTCTGCAAACACTTTCTCTGCAGAGTCCCAAAACAGGCGTTTTCAGCCCGTTACCGGCATATGGAAGAAACAGCAGTAAGCACAGGGAAATATCTGCTTCTAAATCCAAAACGCAGCTATCTAACAGAACGGTTGTCAATGTGTGCACTCAACTTCCAGAGTTAAACCCGTGTGTGGATTCAGCAGTCTGCAAACACTTTCTCTGCAGAGTCCCAAAACAGGCGTTTTCAGCCCATTACCGGCATATGGAAGAAACAGCAGTAAGCACAGGGAAATATCTGCTTCTAAATCCAAAACAAAGCTATCTAGCAGAACGGTTGTCAATGTGTGCACTCAACTTCCAGAGTTAAACCCGTGTGTGGATTCAGCAGTCTGCAAACACTTTCTCTGCAGAGTCCCCAAACAGGCGTTTTCAGCCCATTACCGGCATATGGAAGAAACAGCAGTAAGCACAGGGAAATATCTGCTTCTAAATCCAAAACGCAGCTATCTAACAGAACGGTTGTCAATGTGTGCACTCAACTTCCAGAGTTAAACCCGTGTGTGGATTCAGCAGTCTGCAAACACTTTCTCTGCAGAGTCCCCAAACAGGCGTTTTCAGCCCATTACCGGCATATGGAAGAAACAGCAGCAAGCACAGGGAAATATCTGCTTCTAAATCCAAAACGCAGCTATCTAACAGAACGGTTGTCAATGTGTGCACTCAACTTCCAGAGTTAAACCCGTGTGTGGATTCAGCAGTCTGCAAACACTTTCTGTGCAGAGTCCCCAATCAGGCGTTTTCAGCCCGTTACCGGCATATGGAAGAAACAGCAGTAAGCACAGGGAAATATCTGCTTCTAAATCCAAAACGCAGCTATCTAACAGAACGGTTGTCAATGTGTGCACTCAACTTCCAGAGTTAAACCCGTGTGTGGATTCAGCAGTCTGCAAACACTTTCTCTGCAGAGTCCCCAAACAGGCGTTTTCAGCCCATTACCGGCATATGGAAGAAACAGCAGTAAGCACAGGGAAATATCTGCTTCTAAATCCAAAACGCAGCTATCTAGCAGAACGGTTGTCAATGTGTGCACTCAACTTCCAGAGTTGAACCCATGTGTGGATTCAGCAGTCTGCAAACACTTTCTCTGCAGAGTCCCAAAACAGGCGTTTTCAGCCCATTACCGGCATATGGAAGAAACAGCAATAAGCACAGGGAAATATCTGCTTCTAAATCCAAAACGCAGCTATCTAACAGAACGGTTGTCAATGTGTGCACTCAACTTCCAGAGTTAAACCCGTGTGTGGATTCAGCAGTCTGCAAACACTTTCTCTGCAGAGTCCCCAAACAGGCGTTTTCAGCCCATTACCGGCATATGGAAGAAACAGCAGTAAGCACAGGGAAATATCTGCTTCTAAATCCAAAACGCAGCTATCTAACAGAACGGTTGTCAATGTGTGCACTCAACTTCCAGAGTTAAACCCGTGTGTGGATTCAGCAGTCTGCAAACACTTTCTCTGCAGAGTCCCAAAACAGGCGTTTTCAGCCCATTACCGGCATATGGAAGAAACAGCAGTAAGCCCAGGGAAATATCTGCTTCTAAATCCAAAACGCAGCTATCTAGCAGAACGGTTGTCAATGTGTGCACTCAACTTCCAGAGTTAAACCCGTGTGTGGATTCAGCAGTCTGCAAACACTTTCTCTGCAGAGTCCCAAAACAGGCGTTTTCAGCCCATTACCGGCATATGGAAGAAACAGCAGTAAGCACAGGGAAATATCTGCTTCTAAATCCAAAACGCAGCTATCTAACAGAACGGTTGTCAATGTGTGCACTCAACTTCCAGAGTTAAACCCGTGTGTGGATTCAGCAGTCTGCAAACACTTTCTCTGCAGAGTCCTAAAACAGGCGTTTTCAGCCCATTACCGGCATATGGAAGAAACAGCAGTAAGCACAGGGAAATATCTGCTTCTAAATCCAAAACGCAGCTATCTAACAGAACGGTTGTCAATGTGTGCACTCAACTTCCAGAGTTAAACCCGTGTGTGGATTCAGCAGTCTGCAAACACTTTCTCTGCAGAGTCCCAAAACAGGCGTTTTCAGCCCATTACCGGCATATGGAAGAAACAGCAGTAAGCACAGGGAAATATCTGCTTCTAAATCCAAAACGCAGCTATCTAGCAGAACGGTTGTCAATGTGTGCACTCAACTTCCAGAGTTAAACCCGTGTGTGGATTCAGCAGTCTGCAAACACTTTCTCTGCAGAATCCCCAAACAGGCGTTTTCAGCCCATTACCGGCATATGGAAGAAACAGCAGTAAGCACAGGGAAATATCTGCTTCTAAATCCAAAACGCAGCTATATAACAGAACGGTTGTCAATGTGTGCACTCAACTTCCAGAGTTAAACCCGTGTGTGGATTCAGCAGTCTGCAAACACTTTCTCTGCAGAGTCCCAAAACAGGCGTTTTCAGCCCATTACCGGCATATGGAAGAAACAGCAGTAAGCAGAGGGAAATATCTGCTTCTAAATCCAAAACGAAGCTATCTAACAGAACGGTTGTTAATGTGTGCACTCAACTTCCAGAGTTAAACCCGGGTGTGGATTCAGCAGTCTGCAAACACTTTCTCTGCAGAGTCCCCAAACAGGCGTTTTCAGCCCATTACCGGCATATGGAAGAAACAGCAGTAAGCACAGGGAAATATCTGCTTCTAAATCCAAAACGCAGCTATCTAACAGAACGGTTGTCAATGTGTGCACTCAACTTCCAGAGTTAAACCCGTATGTGGATTCAGCAGTCTGCAAACACTTTCTCTGCAGAGTCCCCAAACAGGCGTTTTCAGCCCATTACCGGCATATGGAAGAAACAGCAGTAAGCACAGGGAAATATCTGCTTCTAAATCCAAAACGCAGCTATCTAACAGAACGGTTGTCAATGTGTGCACTCAACTTCCAGAGTTAAACCCGTGTGTGGATTCAGCAGTCTGCAAACACTTTCTCTGCAGAGTCCCAAAACAGGCGTTTTCAGCCCGTTACCGGCATATGGAAGAAACAGCAGTAAGCACAGGGAAATATCTGCTTCTAAATCCAAAACGCAGCTATCTAACAGAACGGTTGTCAATGTGTGCACTCAACTTCCAGAGTTAAACCCGTGTGTGGATTCAGCAGTCTGCAAACACTTTCTCTGCAGAGTCCCAAAACAGGCGTTTTCAGCCCATTACCGGCATATGGAAGAAACAGCAGTAAGCACAGGGAAATATCTGCTTCTAAATCCAAAACGCAGCTATCTAACAGAATGGTTGTCAATGTGTGCACTCAATTTCCAGAGTTAAACCCGTGTGTGGATTCAGCAGTCTGCAGAGACTTTCTCTGCAGAGTCCCAAAACAGGCGTTTTCAGCCCATTACCGGCATATGGAAGAAAGAGCAGTAAGCACAGGGAAATATCTGCTTCTAAATCCAAAACGCAGCTATCTAACAGAACGGTTGTCAATGTGTGCACTCAACTTCCAGTGTTAAACCCGTGTGTGGATTCAGCAGTCTGCAAACACTTTCTCTGCAGAGTCCCAAAACAGGCGTTTTCAACCCATTACCGGCATACGGAAGAAACAGCAGTAAGCACAGGGAAATATCTGCTTCTAAATCCAAAACGCAGCTATCTAACAGAACGGTTGTCAATGTGTGCACTCAACTTCCAGAGTTAAACCCGTGTGTGGATTCAGCAGTCTGCAGAGACTTTCTCTGCAGAGTCCCAAAACAGGCGTTTTCAGCCCATTACCGGCATATGGACGAAACAGCAGTAAGCACAGGGAAATATCTGCTTCTAAATCCAAAACGCAGCTATCTAACAGAACGGTTGTCAATGTGTGCACTCAACTTCCAGAGTTAAACCCGTGTGTGGATTCAGCAGTCTGCAAACACTTTCTCTGCAGAGTACCAAAACAGGCGTTTTCAGCCCATTACCGGCATATGGAAGAAACAGCAGTAAGCACAGGGAAATATCTGCTTCTAAATCCAAAACGCAGCTATCTAACAGAACGGTTGTCAAGGTGTGCACTCAACTTCCAGAGTTAAACCCGTGTGTGGATTCAGCAGTCTGCAGAGACTTTCTCTGCAGAGTCCCAAAACAGGCGTTTTCAGCCCATTACCGGCATATGGAAGAAACAGCAGTAAGCACAGGGAAATATCTGCTTCTAAATCCAAAACGCAGCTATCTAACAGAACGGTTGTCAAGGTGTGCACTCAACTTCCAGAATTAAACCCGTGTGTGGATTCAGCAGTCTGCAGAGACTTTCTCTGCAGAGTCCCAAAACAGGCGTTTTCAGCCCATTACCGGCATATGGAAGAAACAGCAGTAAGCACAGGGAAATATCTGCTTCTAAATCCAAAACGCAGCTATCTAACACAACGGTTGTCAACGTGTGCACTCAACTTCCAGAGTTAAACCCGTGTGTGGATTCAGCAGTCTGCAAACACTTTCTCTGCAGTGTCCCAAAACAGGCGTTTTCAGCCCATTACCGGCATATGGAAGAAACAGCAGTAAGCACAGGGAAATATCTGCTTCTAAATCCAAAACGCAGCTATCTAACAGAACGGTTGTCAATGTGTGCACTCAACTTCCAGAGTTAAGCCCGTGTGTGGATTCGGCAGTCTGCAAACACTTTCTCTGCAGAGTCCCAAAACAGGCGTTTTCAGCCCATTACCGGCATATGGAAGAAACAGCAGTAAGCACAGGGAAATATCTGCTTCTAAATCCAAAACGCAGCTATCTAACAGAACGGTTGTCAAGGTGTGCACTCAACTTCCAGAGTTAAACCCGTGTGTGGATTCAGCGGTCTGCAGAGACTTTCTCTGCAGAGTCCCAAAACAGGCGTTTTCAGCCCATTACCGGCATATGGAAGAAACAGCAGTAAGCACAGGGAAATAACTGCTTCTAAATCCAAAACGCAGCTATCTAACAGAACGGATGTCAATGTGTGCACTCAACTTCCAGAGTTAAACCCGTGTGTGGATTGAGCAGTCTGCAGAGACTTTCTCTGCAGAGTCTCAAAACAGGCGTTTTCAGCCCATTACCGGCATATGGAAGAAACAGCAGTAAGCACAGGGAAATATCTGCTTCTAAATCCAAAACGCAGCTATCTAACAGATCGGTTGTCAACGTGTGCACTCAACTTCCAGAGTTAAACCCGTGTGTGGATTCAGCAGTCTGCAGAGACTTTCTCTGCAGAGTCCCAAAACAGGCGTTTTCAGCCCATTACCGGCATATGGAAGAAACAGCAGTAAGCACAGGGAAATATCTGCTTCTAAATCCAAAACGCAGCTATCTAACAGAACGGTTGTCAATGTGTGCACTCAACTTCCAGAGTTAAACCCGTGTGTGGATTCAGCAGTCTGCAGAGACTTTCTCTGCAGAGTCCCAAAACAGGCGTTTTCAGCCCATTACCCGCATATGGACGAAACAGCAGTAAGCCCAGGGAAATATCTGCTTCTAAATCCAAAACGCAGCTATCTAACAGAACGGTTGTCAATGTGTGCACTCAACTTCCAGAGTTAAACCCGTGTGTGGATTCAGCAGTCTGCAAACACTTTCTCTGCAGAGTCCCAAAACAGGCGTTTTCAGCCCATTACCGGCATATGGAAGAAACAGCAGTAAGCACAGGGAAATATCTGCTTCTAAATCCAAAACGCAGCTATCTAACAGAACGGTTGTCAATGTGTGCACTCAACTTCCAGAGTTAAACCCGTGTGTGGATTCAGCAGTCTGCAGAGACTTTCTCTGCAGAGTCCCAAAACAGGCGTTTTCAGCCCATTACCGGCATATGGAAGAAACAGCAGTAAGCACAGGGAAATATCTGCTTCTAAATCCAAAACGCAGCTATCTAACAGAACGGTTGTCAATGTGTGCACTCAACTTCCAGAGTTAAACCCGTGTGTGGATCTCAGCAGTCTGCAAACACTTTCTCTGCAGAGTCCCAAAACAGGCGTTTTCAGCCCATTACCGGCATATGGAAGAAACAGCAGTAAGCACAGGGAAATATCTGCTTCTAAATCCAAAACGCAGCTATCTAACAGAACGGTTGTCAATGTGTGCACTCAACTTCCAGAGTTAAACCCGTGTGTGGATTCAGCAGTCTGCAGAGACTTTCTCTGCAGAGTCCCAAAACAGGCGTTTTCAGCCCATTACCGGCATATGGAAGAAACAGCAGTAAGCACAGGGAAATATCTGCTTCTAAATCCAAAACGCAGCTATCTAACAGAACGGTTGTCAATGTGTGCACTCAACTTCCAGAGTTAAACCCGTGTGTGGATTCAGCAGTCTGCAGAGACTTTCTCTGCAGAGTCCCAAAACAGGCGTTTTCAGCCCATTACCGGCATATGGAAGAAACAGCAGTAAGCACAGGGAAATATCTGCTTCTAAATCCAAAACGCAGCTATCTAACAGAACGGTTGTCAATGTGTGCACTCAACTTCCAGAGTTAAACCCGTGTGTGGATTCAGCAGTCTGCAAACACTTTCTCTGCAGAGTCCCAAAACAGGCGTTTTCAGCCCATTACCGGCATATGGAAGAAACAGCAGTAAGCCCAGGGAAATATCTGCTTCTAAATCCAAAACGCAGCTATCTAGCAGAACGGTTGTCAATGTGTGCACTCAACTTCCAGAGTTAAACCCGTGTGTGGATTCAGCAGTCTGCAAACACTTTCTCTGCAGAGTCCCAAAACAGGCGTTTTCAGCCCATTACCGGCATATGGAAGAAACAGCAGTAAGCACAGGGAAATATCTGCTTCTAAATCCAAAACGCAGCTATCTAACAGAACGGTTGTCAATGTGTGCACTCAACTTCCAGAGTTAAGCCCGTGTGTGGATTCGGCAGTCTGCAAACACTTTCTCTGCAGAGTCCCAAAACAGGCGTTTTCAGCCCATTACCGGCATATGGAAGAAACAGCAGTAAGCACAGGGAAATATCTGCTTCTAAATCCAAAACGCAGCTATCTAACAGAACGGTTGTCAAGGTGTGCACTCAACTTCCAGAGTTAAACCCGTGTGTGGATTCAGCGGTCTGCAGAGACTTTCTCTGCAGAGTCCCAAAACAGGCGTTTTCAGCCCATTACCGGCATATGGAAGAAACAGCAGTAAGCACAGGGAAATAACTGCTTCTAAATCCAAAACGCAGCTATCTAACAGAACGGATGTCAATGTGTGCACTCAACTTCCAGAGTTAAACCCGTGTGTGGATTGAGCAGTCTGCAGAGACTTTCTCTGCAGAGTCTCAAAACAGGCGTTTTCAGCCCATTACCGGCATATGGAAGAAACAGCAGTAAGCACAGGGAAATATCTGCTTCTAAATCCAAAACGCAGCTATCTAACAGATCGGTTGTCAACGTGTGCACTCAACTTCCAGAGTTAAACCCGTGTGTGGATTCAGCAGTCTGCAGAGACTTTCTCTGCAGAGTCCCAAAACAGGCGTTTTCAGCCCATTACCGGCATATGGAAGAAACAGCAGTAAGCACAGGGAAATATCTGCTTCTAAATCCAAAACGCAGCTATCTAACAGAACGGTTGTCAATGTGTGCACTCAACTTCCAGAGTTAAACCCGTGTGTGGATTCAGCAGTCTGCAGAGACTTTCTCTGCAGAGTCCCAAAACAGGCGTTTTCAGCCCATTACCCGCATATGGACGAAACAGCAGTAAGCCCAGGGAAATATCTGCTTCTAAATCCAAAACGCAGCTATCTAACAGAACGGTTGTCAATGTGTGCACTCAACTTCCAGAGTTAAACCCGTGTGTGGATTCAGCAGTCTGCAAACACTTTCTCTGCAGAGTCCCAAAACAGGCGTTTTCAGCCCATTACCGGCATATGGAAGAAACAGCAGTAAGCACAGGGAAATATCTGCTTCTAAATCCAAAACGCAGCTATCTAACAGAACGGTTGTCAATGTGTGCACTCAACTTCCAGAGTTAAACCCGTGTGTGGATTCAGCAGTCTGCAGAGACTTTCTCTGCAGAGTCCCAAAACAGGCGTTTTCAGCCCATTACCGGCATATGGAAGAAACAGCAGTAAGCACAGGGAAATATCTGCTTCTAAATCCAAAACGCAGCTATCTAACAGAACGGTTGTCAATGTGTGCACTCAACTTCCAGAGTTAAACCCGTGTGTGGATTCAGCAGTCTGCAAACACTTTCTCTGCAGAGTCCCAAAACAGGCGTTTTCAGCCCATTACCGGCATATGGAAGAAACAGCAGTAAGCACAGGGAAATATCTGCTTCTAAATCCAAAACGCAGCTATCTAACAGAACGGTTGTCAATGTGTGCACTCAACTTCCAGAGTTAAACCCGTGTGTGGATTCAGCAGTCTGCAGAGACTTTCTCTGCAGAGTCCCAAAACAGGCGTTTTCAGCCCATTACCGGCATATGGAAGAAACAGCAGTAAGCACAGGGAAATATCTGCTTCTAAATCCAAAACGCAGCTATCTAACAGAACGGTTGTCAATGTGTGCACTCAACTTCCAGAGTTAAACCCGTGTGTGGATTCAGCAGTCTGCAGAGACTTTCTCTGCAGAGTCCCAAAACAGGCGTTTTCAGCCCATTACCGGCATATGGAAGAAACAGCAGTAAGCACAGGGAAATATCTGCTTCTAAATCCAAAACGCAGCTATCTAACAGAACGGTTGTCAATGTGTGCACTCAACTTCCAGAGTTAAACCCGTGTGTGGATTCAGCAGTCTGCAAACACTTTCTCTGCAGAGTCCCAAAACAGGCGTTTTCAGCCCATTACCGGCATATGGAAGAAACAGCAGTAAGCCCAGGGAAATATCTGCTTCTAAATCCAAAACGCAGCTATCTAGCAGAACGGTTGTCAATGTGTGCACTCAACTTCCAGAGTTAAACCCGTGTGTGGATTCAGCAGTCTGCAAACACTTTCTCTGCAGAGTCCCAAAACAGGCGTTTTCAGCCCATTACCGGCATATGGAAGAAACAGCAGTAAGCACAGGGAAATATCTGCTTCTAAATCCAAAACGCAGCTATCTAACAGAACGGTTGTCAATGTGTGCACTCAACTTCCAGAGTTAAGCCCGTGTGTGGATTCGGCAGTCTGCAAACACTTTCTCTGCAGAGTCCCAAAACAGGCGTTTTCAGCCCATTACCGGCATATGGAAGAAACAGCAGTAAGCACAGGGAAATATCTGCTTCTAAATCCAAAACGCAGCTATCTAACAGAACGGTTGTCAAGGTGTGCACTCAACTTCCAGAGTTAAACCCGTGTGTGGATTCAGCGGTCTGCAGAGACTTTCTCTGCAGAGTCCCAAAACAGGCGTTTTCAGCCCATTACCGGCATATGGAAGAAACAGCAGTAAGCACAGGGAAATAACTGCTTCTAAATCCAAAACGCAGCTATCTAACAGAACGGATGTCAATGTGTGCACTCAACTTCCAGAGTTAAACCCGTGTGTGGATTGAGCAGTCTGCAGAGACTTTCTCTGCAGAGTCTCAAAACAGGCGTTTTCAGCCCATTACCGGCATATGGAAGAAACAGCAGTAAGCACAGGGAAATATCTGCTTCTAAATCCAAAACGCAGCTATCTAACAGATCGGTTGTCAAAGTGTGCACTCAACTTCCAGAGTTAAACCCGTGTGTGGATTCAGCAGTCTGCAGAGACTTTCTCTGCAGAGTCCCAAAACAGGCGTTTTCAGCCCATTACCGGCATATGGAAGAAACAGCAGTAAGCACAGGGAAATATCTGCTTCTAAATCCAAAACGCAGCTATCTAACAGAACGGTTGTCAATGTGTGCACTCAACTTCCAGAGTTAAACCCGTGTGTGGATTCAGCAGTCTGCAGAGACTTTCTCTGCAGAGTCCCAAAACAGGCGTTTTCAGCCCATTACCCGCATATGGACGAAACAGCAGTAAGCCCAGGGAAATATCTGCTTCTAAATCCAAAACGCAGCTATCTAACAGAACGGTTGTCAATGTGTGCACTCAACTTCCAGAGTTAAACCCGTGTGTGGATTCAGCAGTCTGCAAACACTTTCTCTGCAGAGTCCCAAAACAGGCGTTTTCAGCCCATTACCGGCATATGGAAGAAACAGCAGTAAGCACAGGGAAATATCTGCTTCTAAATCCAAAACGCAGCTATCTAACAGAACGGTTGTCAATGTGTGCACTCAACTTCCAGAGTTAAACCCGTGTGTGGATTCAGCAGTCTGCAGAGACTTTCTCTGCAGAGTCCCAAAACAGGCGTTTTCAGCCCATTACCGGCATATGGAAGAAACAGCAGTAAGCACAGGGAAATATCTGCTTCTAAATCCAAAACGCAGCTATCTAACAGAACGGTTGTCAATGTGTGCACTCAACTTCCAGAGTTAAACCCGTGTGTGGATTCAGCAGTCTGCAAACACTTTCTCTGCAGAGTCCCAAAACAGGCGTTTTCAGCCCATTACCGGCATATGGAAGAAACAGCAGTAAGCACAGGGAAATATCTGCTTCTAAATCCAAAACGCAGCTATCTAACAGAACGGTTGTCAATGTGTGCACTCAACTTCCAGAGTTAAACCCGTGTGTGGATTCAGCAGTCTGCAGAGACTTTCTCTGCAGAGTCCCAAAACAGGCGTTTTCAGCCCATTACCGGCATATGGAAGAAACAGCAGTAAGCACAGGGAAATATCTGCTTCTAAATCCAAAACGCAGCTATCTAACAGAACGGTTGTCAATGTGTGCACTCAACTTCCAGAGTTAAACCCGTGTGTGGATTCAGCAGTCTGCAGAGACTTTCTCTGCAGAGTCCCAAAACAGGCGTTTTCAGCCCATTACCGGCATATGGAAGAAACAGCAGTAAGCACAGGGAAATATCTGCTTCTAAATCCAAAACGCAGCTATCTAACAGAACGGTTGTCAATGTGTGCACTCAACTTCCAGAGTTAAACCCGTGTGTGGATTCAGCAGTCTGCAAACACTTTCTCTGCAGAGTCCCAAAACAGGCGTTTTCAGCCCATTACCGGCATATGGAAGAAACAGCAGTAAGCCCAGGGAAATATCTGCTTCTAAATCCAAAACGCAGCTATCTAGCAGAACGGTTGTCAATGTGTGCACTCAACTTCCAGAGTTAAACCGGTGTGTGGATTCAGCAGTCTGCAAACACTTTCTCTGCAGAGTCCCAAAACAGGCGTTTTCAGCCCATTACCGGCATATGGAAGAAACAGCAGTAAGCACAGGGAAATATCTGCTTCTAAATCCAAAACGCAGCTATCTAACAGAACGGTTGTCAATGTGTGCACTCAACTTCCAGAGTTAAACCCGTGTGTGGATTCAGCAGTCTGCAAACACTTTCTCTGCAGAGTCCTAAAACAGGCGTTTTCAGCCCATTACCGGCATATGGAAGAAACAGCAGTAAGCACAGGGAAATATCTGCTTCTAAATCCAAAACGCAGCTATCTAACAGAACGGTTGTCAATGTGTGCACTCAACTTCCAGAGTTAAACCCGTGTGTGGATTCAGCAGTCTGCAAACACTTTCTCTGCAGAGTCCCAAAACAGGCGTTTTCAGCCCATTACCGGCATATGGAAGAAACAGCAGTAAGCACAGGGAAATATCTGCTTCTAAATCCAAAACGCAGCTATCTAGCAGAACGGTTGTCAATGTGTGCACTCAACTTCCAGAGTTAAACCCGTGTGTGGATTCAGCAGTCTGCAAACACTTTCTCTGCAGAGTCCCCAAACAGGCGTTTTGAGCCCATTACCGTCATATGGAAGAAACAGCAGTAAGCACAGGGAAATATCTGCTTCTAAATCCAAAACGCAGCTATCTAACAGAACGGTTGTCAATGTGTGCACTCAACTTCCAGAGTTAAACCCGTGTGTGGATTCAGCAGTCTGCAAACACTTTCTCTGCAGAGTCCCAAAACAGGCGTTTTCAGCCCATTACCGGCATATGGAAGAAACAGCAGTAAGCAGAGGGAAATATCTGCTTCTAAATCCAAAATGAAGCTATCTAACAGAACGGTTGTTAATGTGTGCACTCAACTTCCAGAGTTAAACCCGGGTGTGGATTCAGCAGTCTGCAAACACTTTCTCTGCAGAGTCCCCAAACAGGCGTTTTCAGCCCATTACCGGCATATGGAAGAAACAGCAGTAAGCACAGGGAAATATCTGCTTCTAAATCCAAAACGCAGCTATCTAACAGAACGGTTGTCAATGTGTGCACTCAACTTCCAGAGTTAAACCCGTATGTGGATTCAGCAGTCTGCAAACACTTTCTCTGCAGAGTCCCCAAACAGGCGTTTTCAGCCCATTACCGGCATATGGAAGAAACAGCAGTAAGCACAGGGAAATATCTGCTTCTAAATCCAAAACGCAGCTATCTAACAGAACGGTTGTCAATGTGTGCACTCAACTTCCAGAGTTAAACCCGTGTGTGGATTCAGCAGTCTGCAAACACTTTCTCTGCAGAGTCCCAAAACAGGCGTTTTCAGCCCGTTACCGGCATATGGAAGAAACAGCAGTAAGCACAGGGAAATATCTGCTTCTAAATCCAAAACGCAGCTATCTAACAGAACGGTTGTCAATGTGTGCACTCAACTTCCAGAGTTAAACCCGTGTGTGGATTCAGCAGTCTGCAAACACTTTCTCTGCAGAGTCCCAAAACAGGCGTTTTCAGCCCATTACCGGCATATGGAAGAAACAGCAGTAAGCACAGGGAAATATCTGCTTCTAAATCCAAAACGCAGCTATCTAACAGAACGGTTGTCAATGTGTGCACTCAATTTCCAGAGTTAAACCCGTGTGTGGATTCAGCAGTCTGCAGAGACTTTCTCTGCAGAGTCCCAAAACAGGCGTTTTCAGCCCATTACCGGCATATGGAAGAAAGAGCAGTAAGCACAGGGAAATATCTGCTTCTAAATCCAAAACGCAGCTATCTAACAGAACGGTTGTCAATGTGTGCACTCAACTTCCAGTGTTAAACCCGTGTGTGGATTCAGCAGTCTGCAAACACTTTCTCTGCAGAGTCCCAAAACAGGCGTTTTCAACCCATTACCGGCATACGGAAGAAACAGCAGTAAGCACAGGGAAATATCTGCTTCTAAATCCAAAACGCAGCTATCTAACAGAACGGTTGTCAATGTGTGCACTCAACTTCCAGAGTTAAACCCGTGTGTGGATTCAGCAGTCTGCAGAGACTTTCTCTGCAGAGTCCCAAAACAGGCGTTTTCAGCCCATTACCGGCATATGGACGAAACAGCAGTAAGCACAGGGAAATATCTGCTTCTAAATCCAAAACGCAGCTATCTAACAGAACGGTTGTCAATGTGTGCACTCAACTTCCAGAGTTAAACCCGTGTGTGGATTCAGCAGTCTGCAAACACTTTCTCTGCAGAGTCCCAAAACAGGCGTTTTCAGCCCATTACCGGCATATGGAAGAAACAGCAGTAAGCACAGGGAAATATCTGCTTCTAAATCCAAAACGCAGCTATCTAACAGAACGGTTGTCAAGGTGTGCACTCAACTTCCAGAGTTAAACCCGTGTGTGGATTCAGCAGTCTGCAGAGACTTTCTCTGCAGAGTCCCAAAACAGGCGTTTTCAGCCCATTACCGGCATACGGAAGAAACAGCAGTAAGCACAGGGAAATATCTGCTTCTAAATCCAAAACGCAGCTATCTAACAGAACGGTTGTCAAGGTGTGCACTCAACTTCCAGAATTAAACCCGTGTGTGGATTCAGCAGTCTGCAGAGACTTTCTCTGCAGAGTCCCAAAACAGGCGTTTTCAGCCCATTACCGGCATATGGAAGAAACAGCAGTAAGCACAGGGAAATATCTGCTTCTAAATCCAAAACGCAGCTATCTAACAGAACGGTTGTCAACGTGTGCACTCAACTTCCAGAGTTAAACCCGTGTGTGGATTCAGCAGTCTGCAAACACTTTCTCTGCAGTGTCCCAAAACAGGCGTTTTCAGCCCATTACCGGCATATGGAAGAAACAGCAGTAAGCACAGGGAAATATCTGCTTCTAAATCCAAAACGCAGCTATCTAACAGAACGGTTGTCAATGTGTGCACTCAACTTCCAGAGTTAAGCCCGTGTGTGGATTCGGCAGTCTGCAAACACTTTCTCTGCAGAGTCCCAAAACAGGCGTTTTCAGCCCATTACCGGCATATGGAAGAAACAGCAGTAAGCACAGGGAAATATCTGCTTCTAAATCCAAAACGCAGCTATCTAACAGAACGGTTGTCAAGGTGTGCACTCAACTTCCAGAGTTAAACCCGTGTGTGGATTCAGCGGTCTGCAGAGACTTTCTCTGCAGAGTCCCAAAACAGGCGTTTTCAGCCCATTACCGGCATATGGAAGAAACAGCAGTAAGCACAGGGAAATAACTGCTTCTAAATCCAAAACGCAGCTATCTAACAGAACGGATGTCAATGTGTGCACTCAACTTCCAGAGTTAAACCCGTGTGTGGATTCAGCAGTCTGCAGAGACTTTCTCTGCAGAGTCTCAAAACAGGCGTTTTCAGCCCATTACCGGCATATGGAAGAAACAGCAGTAAGCACAGGGAAATATCTGCTTCTAAATCCAAAACGCAGCTATCTAACAGATCGGTTGTCAACGTGTGCACTCAACTTCCAGAGTTAAACCCGTGTGTGGATTCAGCAGTCTGCAGAGACTTTCTCTGCAGAGTCCCAAAACAGGCGTTTTCAGCCCATTACCGGCATATGGAAGAAACAGCAGTAAGCACAGGGAAATATCTGCTTCTAAATCCAAAACGCAGCTATCTAACAGAACGGTTGTCAATGTGTGCACTCAACTTCCAGAGTTAAACCCGTGTGTGGATTCAGCAGTCTGCAGAGACTTTCTCTGCAGAGTCCCAAAACAGGCGTTTTCAGCCCATTACCCGCATATGGACGAAACAGCAGTAAGCCCAGGGAAATATCTGCTTCTAAATCCAAAACGCAGCTATCTAACAGAACGGTTGTCAATGTGTGCACTCAACTTCCAGAGTTAAACCCGTGTGTGGATTCAGCAGTCTGCAAACACTTTCTCTGCAGAGTCCCAAAACAGGCGTTTTCAGCCCATTACCGGCATATGGAAGAAACAGCAGTAAGCACAGGGAAATATCTGCTTATAAATCCAAAACGCAGCTATCTAACAGAACGGTTGTCAATGTGTGCACTCAACTTCCAGAGTTAAACCCGTATGTGGATTCAGCAGTCTGCAAACACTTTCTCTGCAGAGTCCCCAAACAGGCGTTTTCAGCCCATTACCGGCATATGGAAGAAACAGCAGTAAGCACAGGGAAATATCTGCTTCTAAATCCAAAACGCAGCTATCTAACAGAACGGTTGTCAATGTGTGCACTCAACTTCCAGAGTTAAACCCGTGTGTGGATTCAGCAGTCTGCAAACACTTTCTCTGCAGAGTCCCAAAACAGGCGTTTTCAGCCCGTTACCGGCATATGGAAGAAACAGCAGTAAGCACAGGGAAATATCTGCTTCTAAATCCAAAACGCAGCTATCTAACAGAACGGTTGTCAATGTGTGCACTCAACTTCCAGAGTTAAACCCGGGTGTGGATTCAGCAGTCTGCAAACACTTTCTCTGCAGAGTCCCAAAACAGGCGTTTTCAGCCCATTACCGGCATATGGAAGAAACAGCAGTAAGCACAGGGAAATATCTGCTTCTAAATCCAAAACGCAGCTATCTAACAGAACGGTTGTCAATGTGTGCACTCAATTTCCAGAGTTAAACCCGTGTGTGGATTCAGCAGTCTGCAGAGACTTTCTCTGCAGAGTCCCAAAACAGGCGTTTTCAGCCCATTACCGGCATATGGAAGAAAGAGCAGTAAGCACAGGGAAATATCTGCTTCTAAATCCAAAACGCAGCTATCTAACAGAACGGTTGTCAATGTGTGCACTCAACTTCCAGTGTTAAACCCGTGTGTGGATTCAGCAGTCTGCAAACACTTTCTCTGCAGAGTCCCAAAACAGGCGTTTTCAACCCATTACCGGCATACGGAAGAAACAGCAGTAAGCACAGGGAAATATCTGCTTCTAAATCCAAAACGCAGCTATCTAACAGAACGGTTGTCAATGTGTGCACTCAACTTCCAGAGTTAAACCCGTGTGTGGATTCAGCAGTCTGCAGAGACTTTCTCTGCAGAGTCCCAAAACAGGCGTTTTCAGCCCATTACCGGCATATGGACGAAACAGCAGTAAGCACAGGGAAATATCTGCTTCTAAATCCAAAACGCAGCTATCTAACAGAACGGTTGTCAATGTGTGCACTCAACTTCCAGAGTTAAACCCGTGTGTGGATTCAGCAGTCTGCAAACACTTTCTCTGCAGAGTCCCAAAACAGGCGTTTTCAGCCCATTACCGGCATATGGAAGAAACAGCAGTAAGCACAGGGAAATATCTGCTTCTAAATCCAAAACGCAGCTATCTAACAGAACGGTTGTCAAGGTGTGCACTCAACTTCCAGAGTTAAACCCGTGTGTGGATTCAGCAGTCTGCAGAGACTTTCTCTGCAGAGTCCCAAAACAGGCGTTTTCAGCCCATTACCGGCATATGGAAGAAACAGCAGTAAGCACAGGGAAATATCTGCTTCTAAATCCAAAACGCAGCTATCTAACAGAACGGTTGTCAAGGTGTGCACTCAACTTCCAGAATTAAACCCGTGTGTGGATTCAGCAGTCTGCAGAGACTTTCTCTGCAGAGTCCCAAAACAGGCGTTTTCAGCCCATTACCGGCATATGGAAGAAACAGCAGTAAGCACAGGGAAATATCTGCTTCTAAATCCAAAACGCAGCTATCTAACAGAACGGTTGTCAACGTGTGCACTCAACTTCCAGAGTTAAACCCGTGTGTGGATTCAGCAGTCTGCAAACACTTTCTCTGCAGTGTCCCAAAACAGGCGTTTTCAGCCCATTACCGGCATATGGAAGAAACAGCAGTAAGCACAGGGAAATATCTGCTTCTAAATCCAAAACGCAGCTATCTAACAGAACGGTTGTCAATGTGTGCACTCAACTTCCAGAGTTAAGCCCGTGTGTGGATTCGGCAGTCTGCAAACACTTTCTCTGCAGAGTCCCAAAACAGGCGTTTTCAGCCCATTACCGGCATATGGAAGAAACAGCAGTAAGCACAGGGAAATATCTGCTTCTAAATCCAAAACGCAGCTATCTAACAGAACGGTTGTCAAGGTGTGCACTCAACTTCCAGAGTTAAACCCGTGTGTGGATTCAGCGGTCTGCAGAGACTTTCTCTGCAGAGTCCCAAAACAGGCGTTTTCAGCCCATTACCGGCATATGGAAGAAACAGCAGTAAGCACAGGGAAATAACTGCTTCTAAATCCAAAACGCAGCTATCTAACAGAACGGATGTCAATGTGTGCACTCAACTTCCAGAGTTAAACCCGTGTGTGGATTCAGCAGTCTGCAGAGACTTTCTCTGCAGAGTCTCAAAACAGGCGTTTTCAGCCCATTACCGGCATATGGAAGAAACAGCAGTAAGCACAGGGAAATATCTGCTTCTAAATCCAAAACGCAGCTATCTAACAGATCGGTTGTCAACGTGTGCACTCAACTTCCAGAGTTAAACCCGTGTGTGGATTCAGCAGTCTGCAGAGACTTTCTCTGCAGAGTCCCAAAACAGGCGTTTTCAGCCCATTACCGGCATATGGAAGAAACAGCAGTAAGCACAGGGAAATATCTGCTTCTAAATCCAAAACGCAGCTATCTAACAGAACGGTTGTCAATGTGTGCACTCAACTTCCAGAGTTAAACCCGTGTGTGGATTCAGCAGTCTGCAGAGACTTTCTCTGCAGAGTCCCAAAACAGGCGTTTTCAGCCCATTACCCGCATATGGACGAAAAAGCAGTAAGCCCAGGGAAATATCTGCTTCTAAATCCAAAACGCAGCTATCTAACAGAACGGTTGTCAATGTGTGCACTCAACTTCCAGAGTTAAACCCGTGTGTGGATTCAGCAGTCTGCAAACACTTTCTCTGCAGAGTCCCAAAACAGGCGTTTTCAGCCCATTACCGGCATATGGAAGAAACAGCAGTAAGCACAGGGAAATATCTGCTTATAAATCCAAAACGCAGCTATCTAACAGAACGGTTGTCAATGTGTGCACTCAACTTCCACAGTTAAACCCGTGTGTGGATTCAGCAGTCTGCAGAGACTTTCTCTGCAGAGTCCCAAAACAGGCGTTTTCAGCCCATTACCGGCATATGGAAGAAACAGCAGTAAGCACAGGGAAATATCTGCTTCTAAATCCAAAACGCAGCTATCTAACAGAACGGTTGTCAATGTGTGCACTCAACTTCCAGAGTTAAACCCGTGTGTGGATTCAGCAGTCTGCAAACACTTTCTCTGCAGAGTCCCAAAACAGGCGTTTTCAGCCCATTACCGGCATATGGAAGAAACAGCAGTAAGCACAGGGAAATATCTGCTTCTAAATCCAAAACGCAGCTATCTAACAGAACGGTTGTCAATGTGTGCACTCAACTTCCAGAGTTAAACCCGTGTGTGGATTCAGCAGTCTGCAGAGACTTTCTCTGCAGAGTCCCAAAACAGGCGTTTTCAGCCCATTACCGACATATGGAAGAAACAGCAGTAAGCACAGGGAAATATCTGCTTCTAAATCCAAAACGCAGCTATCTAACAGAACGGTTGTCAATGTGTGCACTCAACTTCCAGAGTTAAACCCGTGTGTGGATTCAGCAGTCTGCAGAGACTTTCTCTGCAGAGTCCCAAAACAGGCGTTTTCAGCCCATTACCGGCATATGGAAGAAACAGCAGTAAGCACAGGGAAATATCTGCTTCTAAATCCAAAACGCAGCTATCTAACAGAACGGTTGTCAATGTGTGCACTCAACTTCCAGAGTTAAACCCGTGTGTGGATTCAGCAGTCTGCAAACACTTTCTCTGCAGAGTCCCAAAACAGGCGTTTTCAGCCCATTACCGGCATATGGAAGAAACAGCAGTAAGCACAGGGAAATATCTGCTTCTAAATCCAAAACGCAGCTATCTAACAGAACGGTTGTCAACGTGTGCACTCAACTTCCAGAGTTTAACCCGTGTGTGGATTCAGCAGTCTGCAAACACTTTCTCTGCAGAGTCCCAAAACAGGCGTTTTCAGCCCATTACCGGCATATGGAAGAAACAGCAGTAAGCACAGGGAAATATCTGCTTCTAAATCCAAAACGCAGCTATCTAACAGAACGGTTGTCAATGTGTGCACTCAATTTCCAGAGTTAAACCCGTGTGTGGATTCAGCAGTCTGCAGAGACGTTCTCTGCAGAGTCCCAAAACAGGCGTTTTCAGCCCATTACCGGCATACGGAAGAAAGAGCAGTAAGCACAGGGAAATATCTGCTTCTAAATCCAAAACGCAGCTATCTAACAGAACGGTTGTCAATGTGTGCACTCAACTTCCAGTGTTAAACCCGTGTGTGGATTCAGCAGTCTGCAAACACTTTCTCTGCAGAGTCCCAAAACAGGCGTTTTCAACCCATTACCGGCATACGGAAGAAACAGCAGTAAGCACAGGGAAATATCTGCTTCTAAATCCAAAACGCAGCTATCTAACAGAACGGTTGTCAATGTGTGCACTCAACTTCCAGAGTTAAACCCGTGTGTGGATTCAGCAGTCTGCAGAGACTTTCTCTGCAGAGTCCCAAAACAGGTGTTTTCAGCCCATTACCGGCATATGGACGAAACAGCAGTAAGCACAGGGAAATATCTGCTTCTAAATCCAAAACGCAGCTATCTAACAGAACGGTTGTCAATGTGTGCACTCAACTTCCAGAGTTAAACCCGTGTGTGGATTCAGCAGTCTGCAAACACTTTCTCTGCAGAGTCCCAAAACAGGCGTTTTCAGCCCATTACCGGCATATGGAAGAAACAGCAGTAAGCACTGGGAAATATCTGCTTCTAAATCCAAAACGCAGCTATCTAACAGAACGGTTGTCAATGTGTGCACTCAACTTCCAGAGTTAAACCCGTGTGTGGATTCAGCAGTCTGCAGAGACTTTCTCTGCAGAGTCCCAAAACAGGCGTTTTCAGCCCGTTACCGGCATATGGAAGAAACAGCAGTAAGCACAGGGAAATATCTGCTTCTAAATCCAAAACGCAGCTATCTAACAGAACGGTTGTCAAGGTGTGCACTCAACTTCCAGAGTTAAACCCGTGTGTGGATTCAGCAGTCTGCAAACACTTTCTCTGCAGAGTCCCAAAACAGGCGTTTTCAGCCCATTACCGGCATATGGAAGAAACAGCAGTAAGCACAGGGAAATATCTGCTTCTAAATCCAAAACTCAGCTATCTAACAGAACGGTTGTCAACGTGTGCACTCAACTTCCAGAGTTAAACCCGTGTGTGGATTCAGCAGTCTGCAAACACTTTCTCTGCAGTGTCCCAAAACAGGCGTTTTCAGCCCATTACCGGCATAAGGAAGAAACAGCAGTAAGCACAGGGAAATATCTGCTTCTAAATCCAAAACGCAGCTATCTAACAGAACGGTTGTCAATGTGTGCACTCAACTTCCAGAGTTAAACCCGTGTGTGGATTCGGCAGTCTGCAAACACTTTCTCTGCAGAGTCCCAAAACAGGCGTTTTCAGCCCATTACCGGCATATGGAAGAAACAGCAGTAAGCACAGGGAAATATCTGCTTCTAAATCCAAAACGCAGCTATCTAACAGAACGGTTGTCAATGTGTGCACTCAACTTCCAGAGTTAAACCCGTGTGTGGATTCAGCGGTCTGCAGAGACTTTCTCTGCAGAGTCCCAAAACAGGCGTTTTCAGCCCATTACCGGCATATGGAAGAAACAGCAGTAAGCACAGGGAAATAACTGCTTCTAAATCCAAAACGCAGCTATCTAACAGAACGGATGTCAATGTGTGCACTCAACTTCCAGAGTTAAACCCGTGTGTGGATTCAGCAGTCTGCAGAGACTTTCTCTGCAGAGTCCCCAAACAGGCGTTTTCAGCCCATTACCGGCATATGGAAGAAACAGCAGTAAGCACAGGGAAATATCTGCTTCTAAATCCAAAACGCAGCTATCTAACAGAACGGTTGTCAATGTGTGCACTCAACTTCCAGAGTTAAACCCGTGTGTGGATTCAGCAGTCTGCAGAGACTTTCTCTGCAGAGTCCCCAAACAGGCGTTTTCAGCCCATTACCGGCATATGGAAGAAACAGCAGTAAGCACAGGGAAATATCTGCTTCTAAATCCAAAACGCAGCTATCCAACAGAACGGTTGTCAATGTGTGCACTCAACTTCCAGAGTTAAACCCATGTGTGGATTCAGCAGTCTGCAGAGACTTTCTCTGCAGAGTCCCAAAACAGGCGTTTTCAGCCCATTACCGGCATATGGAAGAAACAGCAGTAAGCACAGGGAAATATCTGCTTCTAAATCCAAAACGCAGCTATCTAACAGAACGGTTGTCAATGTGTCCACTCAACTTCCAGAGTTAAACCCGTGTGTGGATTCAGCAGTCTGCAAACACTTTCTCTGCAGAGTACCAAAACAGGCGTTTTCAGCCCTTTACCGGCATATGGAAGAAACAGCAGTAAGCACAGGGAAATATCTGCTTCTAAATCCAAAACGCAGCTATCTAACAGAACGGTTGTCAACGTGTGCACTCAACTTCCAGAGTTAAACCCGTGTGTGGATTCAGCAGTCTGCAAACACTTTCTCTGCAGAGTCCCAAAACAGGCGTTTTCAGCCCATTACCGGCATATGGAAGAAACAGCAGTAAGCACTGGGAAATATCTGCTTCTAAATCCAAAACGCAGCTATCTAACAGAACGGTTGTCAATGTGTGCACTGAACTTCCAGAGTTAAACCCGTGTGTGGATTCAGCAGTCTGCAGAGACTTTCTCTGCAGAGTCCCAAAACAGGCGTTTTAAGCCCATTACCGGCATATGGAAGAAACAGCAGTAAGCACAGGGAAATATCTGCTTCTAAATCCAAAACGCAGCTATCTAACAGAACGGTTGTCAAGGTGTGCACTCAACTTCCAGAGTTAAACCCGTGTGTGGATTCAGCAGTCTGCAAACACTTTCTCTGCAGTGTCCCAAAACAGGCGTTTTCAGCCCATTACCGGCATAAGGAAGAAACAGCAGTAAGCACAGGGAAATATCTGCTTCTAAATCCAAAACGCAGCTATCTAACAGAACGGTTGTCAATGTGTGCACTCAACTTCCAGAGTTAAACCCGTGTGTGGATTCGGCAGTCTGCAAACACTTTCTCTGCAGAGTCCCAAAACAGGCGTTTTCAGCCCATTACCGGCATATGGAAGAAACAGCAGTAAGCACAGGGAAATATCTGCTTCTAAATCCAAAACGCAGCTATCTAACAGAACGGTTGTCAATGTGTGCACTCAACTTCCAGAGTTAAACCCGTGTGTGGATTCAGCGGTCTGCAGAGACTTTCTCTGCAGAGTCCCAAAACAGGCGTTTTCAGCCCATTACCGGCATATGGAAGAAACAGCAGTAAGCACAGGGAAATAACTGCTTCTAAATCCAAAACGCAGCTATCTAACAGAACGGATGTCAATGTGTGCACTCAACTTCCAGAGTTAAACCCGTGTGTGGATTCAGCAGTCTGCAGAGACTTTCTCTGCAGAGTCCCAAAACAGGCGTTTTCAGCCCATTACCGGCATATGGAAGAAACAGCAGTAAGCACAGGGAAATATCTGCTTCTAAATCCAAAACGCAGCTATCTAACAGAACGGTTGTCAATGTGTGCACTCAACTTCCAGAGTTAAACCCGTGTGTGGATTCAGCAGTCTGCAGAGACTTTCTCTGCAGAGTCCCAAAACAGGCGTTTTCAGCCCATTACCGGCATACGGAAGAAACAGCAGTAAGCACAGGGAAATATCTGCTTCTAAATCCAAAACGCAGCTATCTAACAGAACGGTTGTCAATGTGTGCACTCAACTTCCAGAGTTAAACCCGTGTGTGGATTCAGCAGTCTGCAGAGACTTTCTCTGCAGAGTCCCAAAACAGGCGTTTTCAGCCCATTACCGGCATATGGAAGAAACAGCAGTAAGCACAGGGAAATATCTGCTTCCAAATCCAAAACGCAGCTATCTAACAGAACGGTTGTCAATGTGTGCACTCAACTTCCAGAGTTAAACCCGTGTGTGGATTCAGCAGTCTGCAAACACTTTCTCTGCAGAGTCCCAAAACAGGCGTTTTCAGCCCTTTACCGGCATATGGAAGAAACAGCAGTAAGCACAGGGAAATATCTGCTTCTAAATCCAAAACGCAGCTATCTAACAGAACGGTTGTCAACGTGTGCACTCAACTTCCAGAGTTAAACCCGTGTGTGGATTCAGCAGTCTGCAAACACTTTCTCTGCAGAGTCCCAAAACAGGCGTTTTCAGCCCATTACCGGCATATGGAAGAAACAGCAGTAAGCACAGGGAAATATCTGCTTCTAAATCCAAAACGCAGCTATCTAACAGAACGGTTGTCAATGTGTGCACTCAATTTCCAGAGTTAAACCCGTGTGTGGATTCAGCAGTCTGCAGAGACTTTCTCTGCAGTGTCCCAAAACAGGCGTTTTCAGCCCATTACCGGCATAAGGAAGAAACAGCAGTAAGCACAGGGAAATATCTGCTTCTAAATCCAAAACGCAGCTATCTAACAGAACGGTTGTCAATGTGTGCACTCAACTTCCAGAGTTAAACCCGTGTGTGGATTCGGCAGTCTGCAAACACTTTCTCTGCAGAGTCCCAAAACAGGCGTTTTCAGCCCATTACCGGCATATGGAAGAAACAGCAGTAAGCACAGGGAAATATCTGCTTCTAAATCCAAAACGCAGCTATCTAACAGAACGGTTGTCAATGTGTGCACTCAACTTCCAGAGTTAAACCCGTGTGTGGATTCAGCGGTCTGCAGAGACTTTCTCTGCAGAGTCCCAAAACAGGCGTTTTCAGCCCATTACCGGCATATGGAAGAAACAGCAGTAAGCACAGGGAAATAACTGCTTCTAAATCCAAAACGCAGCTATCTAACAGAACGGATGTCAATGTGTGCACTCAACTTCCAGAGTTAAACCCGTGTGTGGATTCAGCAGTCTGCAGAGACTTTCTCTGCAGAGTCCCCAAACAGGCGTTTTCAGCCCATTACCGGCATATGGAAGAAACAGCAGTAAGCACAGGGAAATATCTGCTTCTAAATCCAAAACGCAGCTATCTAACAGAACGGTTGTCAATGTGTGCACTCAACTTCCAGAGTTAAACCCGTGTGTGGATTCAGCAGTCTGCAGAGACTTTCTCTGCAGAGTCCCCAAACAGGCGTTTTCAGCCCATTACCGGCATATGGAAGAAACAGCAGTAAGCACAGGGAAATATCTGCTTCTAAATCCAAAACGCAGCTATCTAACAGAACGGTTGTCAATGTGTGCACTCAACTTCCAGAGTTAAACCCGTGTGTGGATTCAGCAGTCTGCAGAGACTTTCTCTGCAGAGTCCCAAAACAGGCGTTTTCAGCCCATTACCGGCATATGGAAGAAACAGCAGTAAGCACAGGGAAATATCTGCTTCTAAATCCAAAACGCAGCTATCTAACAGAACGGTTGTCAATGTGTCCACTCAACTTCCAGAGTTAAACCCGTGTGTGGATTCAGCAGTCTGCAAACACTTTCTCTGCAGAGTACCAAAACAGGCGTTTTCAGCCCTTTACTGGCATATGGAAGAAACAGCAGTAAGCACAGGGAAATATCTGCTTCTAAATCCAAAACGCAGCTATCTAACAGAACGGTTGTCAACGTGTGCACTCAACTTCCAGAGTTAAACCCGTGTGTGGATTCAGCAGTCTGCAAACACTTTCTCTGCAGAGTCCCAAAACAGGCGTTTTCAGCCCATTACCGGCATATGGAAGAAACAGCAGTAAGCACTGGGAAATATCTGCTTCTAAATCCAAAACGCAGCTATCTAACAGAACGGTTGTCAATGTGTGCACTGAACTTCCAGAGTTAAACCCGTGTGTGGATTCAGCAGTCTGCAGAGACTTTCTCTGCAGAGTCCCAAAACAGGCGTTTTCAGCCCATTACCGGCATATGGAAGAAACAGCAGTAAGCACAGGGAAATATCTGCTTCTAAATCCAAAACGCAGCTATCTAACAGAACGGTTGTCAAGGTGTGCACTCAACTTCCAGAGTTAAACCCGTGTGTGGATTCAGCAGTCTGCAAACACTTTCTCTGCAGTGTCCCAAAACAGGCGTTTTCAGCCCATTACCGGCATAAGGAAGAAACAGCAGTAAGCACAGGGAAATATCTGCTTCTAAATCCAAAACGCAGCTATCTAACAGAACGGTTGTCAATGTGTGCACTCAACTTCCAGAGTTAAACCCGTGTGTGGATTCGGCAGTCTGCAAACACTTTCTCTGCAGAGTCCCAAAACAGGCGTTTTCAGCCCATTACCGGCATATGGAAGAAACAGCAGTAAGCACAGGGAAATATCTGCTTCTAAATCCAAAACGCAGCTATCTAACAGAACGGTTGTCAATGTGTGCACTCAACTTCCAGAGTTAAACCCGTGTGTGGATTCAGCGGTCTGCAGAGACTTTCTCTGCAGAGTCCCAAAACAGGCGTTTTCAGCCCATTACCGGCATATGGAAGAAACAGCAGTAAGCACAGGGAAATAACTGCTTCTAAATCCAAAACGCAGCTATCTAACAGAACGGATGTCAATGTGTGCACTCAACTTCCAGAGTTAAACCCGTGTGTGGATTCAGCAGTCTGCAGAGACTTTCTCTGCAGAGTCCCAAAACAGGCGTTTTCAGCCCATTACCGGCATATGGAAGAAACAGCAGTAAGCACAGGGAAATATCTGCTTCTAAATCCAAAACGCAGCTATCTAACAGAACGGTTGTCAATGTGTGCACTCAACTTCCAGAGTTAAACCCGTGTGTGGATTCAGCAGTCTGCAGAGACTTTCTCTGCAGAGTCCCAAAACAGGCGTTTTCAGCCCATTACCGGCATACGGAAGAAACAGCAGTAAGCACAGGGAAATATCTGCTTCTAAATCCAAAACGCAGCTATCTAACAGAACGGTTGTCAATGTGTGCACTCAACTTCCAGAGTTAAACCCGTGTGTGGATTCAGCAGTCTGCAGAGACTTTCTCTGCAGAGTCCCAAAACAGGCGTTTTCAGCCCATTACCGGCATATGGAAGAAACAGCAGTAAGCACAGGGAAATATCTGCTTCTAAATCCAAAACGCAGCTATCTAACAGAACGGTTGTCAATGTGTGCACTCAACTTCCAGAGTTAAACCCGTGTGTGGATTCAGCAGTCTGCAAACACTTTCTCTGCAGAGTCCCAAAACAGGCGTTTTCAGCCCTTTACCGGCATATGGAAGAAACAGCAGTAAGCACAGGGAAATATCTGCTTCTAAATCCAAAACGCAGCTATCTAACAGAACGGTTGTCAACGTGTGCACTCAACTTCCAGAGTTAAACCCGTGTGTGGATTCAGCAGTCTGCAAACACTTTCTCTGCAGAGTCCCAAAACAGGCGTTTTCAGCCCATTACCGGCATATGGAAGAAACAGCAGTAAGCACAGGGAAATATCTGCTTCTAAATCCAAAACGCAGCTATCTAACAGAACGGTTGTCAATGTGTGCACTCAATTTCCAGAGTTAAACCCGTGTGTGGATTCAGCAGTCTGCAGAGACTTTCTCTGCAGAGTCCCAAAACAGGCGTTTTCAGCCCATTACCGGCATATGGAAGAAAGAGCAGTAAGCACAGGGAAATATCTGCTTCTAAATCCAAAACGCAGCTATCTAACAGAACGGTTGTCAATGTGTGCACTCAACTTCCAGTGTTAAACCCGTGTGTGGATTCAGCAGTCTGCAAACACTTTCTCTGCAGAGTCCCAAAACAGGCGTTTTCAACCCATTACCGGCATACGGAAGAAACAGCAGTAAGCACAGGGAAATATCTGCTTCTAAATCCAAAACGCAGCTATCTAACAGAACGGTTGTCAATGTGTGCACTCAACTTCCAGAGTTAAACCCGTGTGTGGATTCAGCAGTCTGCAGAGACTTTCTCTGCAGAGTCCCAAAACAGGTGTTTTCAGCCCATTACCGGCATATGGACGAAACAGCAGTAAGCACAGGGAAATATCTGCTTCTAAATCCAAAACGCAGCTATCTAACAGAACGGTTGTCAATGTGTGCACTCAACTTCCAGAGTTAAACCCGTGTGTGGATTCAGCAGTCTGCAAACACTTTTTCTGCAGAGTCCCAAAACAGGCGTTTTCAGCCCATTACCGGCATATGGAAGAAACAGCAGTAAGCACAGGGAAATATCTGCTTCTAAATCCAAAACGCAGCTATCTAACAGAACGGTTGTCAAGGTGTGCACTCAACTTCCAGAGTTAAACCCGTGTGTGGATTCAGCAGTCTGCAGAGACTTTCTCTGCAGAGTCCCAAAACAGGCGTTTTCAGCCCATTACCGGCATATGGAAGAAACAGCAGTAAGCACAGGGAAATATCTGCTTCTAAATCCAAAACACAGCTATCTAACAGAACGGTTGTCAAGGTGTGCACTCAACTTCCAGAATTAAACCGTGTGTGGATTCAGCAGTCTGCAGAGACTTTCTCTGCAGAGTCCCAAAACAGGCGTTTTCAGCCCATTACCGGCATATGGAAGAAACAGCAGTAAGCACAGGGAAATTCTGCTTCTAAATCCAAAACGCAGCTATCTAACAGAACGGTTGTCAATGTGTGCACTCAACTTCCAGAGTTAAACCCGTGTGTGGATTCAGCAGTCTGCAGAGACTTTCTCTGCAGAGTCTCAAAACAGGCGTTTTCAGCCCATTACCGGCATATGGAAGAAACAGCAGTAAGCACAGGGAAATATCTGCTTCTAAATCCAAAACGCAGCTATCTAACAGATCGGTTGTCAACGTGTGCACTCAACTTCCAGAGTTAAACCCGTGTGTGGATTCAGCAGTCTGCAGAGACTTTCTCTGCAGAGTCCCCAAAACAGGCGTTTTCAGCCCATTACCGCATATGGAAGAAACAGCAGTAAGCACAGGGAAATATCTGCTTCTAAATCCAAAACGCAGCTATCTAACAGAACGGTTGTCAATGTGTGCACTCAAATTCCAGAGTTAAACCCGTGTGTGGATTCAGCAGTCTGCAGAGACTTTCTCTGCAGAGTCCCAAAACAGGCGTTTTCAGCCCATTACCCCCATATGGACGAAACAGCAGTAAGCCCAGGGAAATATCTGCTTCTAAATCCAAAACGCAGCTATCTAACAGAACGGTTGTCAATGTGTGCACTCAACTTCCAGAGTTAAACCCGTGTGTGGATTCAGCAGTCTGCAAACACTTTCTCTGCAGAGTCCCCAAAACAGGCGTTTTCAGCCCATTACCGGCATATGAAGAAACAGCAGTAAGCACAGGGAAATATCTGCTTCTAAATCCAAAACGCAGCTATCTAACAGAACGGTTGTCAATGTGTGCACTCAACTTCCAGAGTTAAACCCGTGTGTGGATTCAGCAGTCTGCAGAGACTTTCTCTGCAGAGTCCCAAAACAGGCGTTTTCAGCCCATTACCGGCATATGGAAGAAACAGCAGTAAGCACAGGGAAATATCTGCTTCTAAATCCAAAACGCAGCTATCTAACAGAACGGTTGTCAATGTGTGCACTCAACTTCCAGAGTTAAACCCGTGTGTGGATTCAGCAGTCTGCAAACACTTTCTCTGCAGAGTCCCAAAACAGGCGTTTTCAGCCCATTACCGGCATATGAGAAGAAACAGCAGTAAGCACAGGGAAATATCTGCTTCTAAATCCAAAACGCAGCTATCTAACAGAACGGTTGTCAATGTGTGCACTCAACTTCCAGAGTTAAACCCGTGTGTGGATTCAGCAGTCTGCAGAGACTTTCTCTGCAGAGTCCCAAAACAGGCGTTTTCAGCCCATTACCGGCATATGGAAGAAACAGCAGTAAGCACAGGGAAATATCTGCTTCTAAATCCAAAACGCAGCTATCTAACAGAACGGTTGTCAACGTGTGCACTCAACTTCCAGAGTTAAACCCGTGTGTGGATTCAGCAGTCTGCAAACACTTTCTCTGCAGAGTCCCAAAACAGGCGTTTTCAGCCCATTACCGGCATATGGAAGAAACAGCAGTAAGCACAGGGAAATATCTGCTTCTAAATCCAAAACGCAGCTATCTAACAGAACGGTTGTCAATGTGTGCACTCAACTTCCAGAGTTAAACCCGTGTGTGGATTCAGCAGTCTGCAAACACTTTCTCTGCAGAGTCCCAAAACAGGCGTTTTCAGCCCATTACCGGCATATGGAAGAAACAGCAGTAAGCACAGGGAAATATCTGCTTCTAAATCCAAAACGCAACTATCTAACAGAACGGTTGTCAATGTGTGCACTCAACTTCCAGAGTTAAACCCGTGTGTGGATTCAGCAGTCTGCAAACACTTTCTCTGCAGAGTCCCAAAACAGGCGTTTTCAGCCCATTACCGGCATATGGAAGAAACAGCAGTAAGCATAGGGAAATATCTGCTTCTAAATCCAAAACGCAACTATCTAACAGAACGGTTGTCAATGTGTGCACTCAACTTCCAGAGTTAAACCCGGGTGTGGATTCAGCAGTCTGCAAACACTTTCTCTGCAGAGTCCCCAAACAGGCGTTTTCAGCCCATTACCGGCATATGGAAGAAACAGCAGTAAGCACAGGGAAATATCTGCTTCTAAATCCAAAACGCAGCTATCTAACAGAACGGTTGTCAATGTGTGCACTCAACTTCCAGAGTTAAACCCGGGTGTGGATTCAGCAGTCTGCAAACACTTTCTCTGCAGAGTCCCAAAACAGGCGTTTTCAGCCCATTACCGGCATATGGAAGAAACAGCAGTAAGCACAGGGAAATATCTGCTTCTAAATCCAAAACGCAGCTATCTAACAGAACGGTTGTCAACGTGTGCACTCAACTTCCAGAGTTAAACCCGTGTGTGGATTCAGCAGTCTGCAAACACTTTCTCTGCAGAGTCCCAAAACAGGCGTTTTCAGCCCATTACCGGCATATGGAAGAAACAGCAGTAAGCACAGGGAAATATCTGCTTCTAAATCCAAAACGCAGCTATCTAACAGAACGGTTGTCAATGTGTGCACTCAACTTCCAGAGTTAAAACCCGTGTGTGGATTCAGCAGTCTGCAAACACTTTCTCTGCAGAGTCCCAAAACAGGCGTTTTCAGCCCATTACCGGCATATGGAAGAAACAGCAGTAAGCACAGGGAAATATCTGCTTCTAAATCCAAAACGCAGCTATCTAACAGAACGGTTGTCAATGTGTGCACTCAACTTCCAGAGTTAAACCCGTGTGTGGATTCAGCAGTCTGCAGAGACTTTCTCTGCAGAGTCCCAAAACAGGCGTTTTCAGCCCATTACCGGCATATGGAAGAAACAGCAGTAAGCACAGGGAAATATCTGCTTCTAAATCCAAAACGCAGCTATCTAACAGAACGGTTGTCAACGTGTGCACTCAACTTCCAGAGTTAAACCCGTGTGTGGATTCAGCAGTCTGCAAACACTTTCTCTGCAGAGTCCCAAAAACAGGCGTTTTCAGCCCATTACCGGCATATGGAAGAAACAGCAGTAAGCACAGGGAAATATCTGCTTCTAAATCCAAAACGCAGCTATCTAACAGAACGGTTGTCAATGTGTGCACTCAACTTCCAGAGTTAAACCCGTGTGTGGATTCAGCAGTCTGCAAACACTTTCTCTGCAGAGTCCCAAAAACAGGCGTTTTTCAGCCCATTACCGGCATATGGAAGAAACAGCAGTAAGCACAGGGAAATATCTGCTTCTAAATCCAAAAACGCAACTATCTAACAGAACGGTTGTCAATGTGTGCACTCAACTTCCAGAGTTAAACCCGTGTGTGGATTCAGCAGTCCTGCAAACACTTTCTCTGCAGAGTCCCCAAAACAGGCGTTTTCAGCCCATTACCGGCATATGGAAGAAACAGCAGTAAGCACAGGGAAATATCTGCTTCTAAATCCAAAACGCAACTATCTAACAGAACGGTTTGTCAATGTGTGCACTCAACTTCCAGAGTTAAAACCCGGGTGTGGATTCAGCAGTCTGCAAACACTTTTCTCTGCAGAGTCCCCCAAACAGGGCGTTTTCAGCCCATTACCGGCATATGGAAGAAAACAGCAGTAAGCACAGGGAAATATCTGCTTTCTAAATCCAAAACGCAGCTATCTAACAGAACGGTTGTCAATGTGTGCACTCAACTTCCAGAGTTAAACCCGGGTGTGGATTCAGCAGTCTGCAAACACTTTCTCTGCAGAGTCCCCAAACAGGCGTTTTCAGCCCATTACCGGCATATGGAAGAAACAGCAGTAAGCACAGGGAAATATCTGCTTCTAAATCCAAAACGCAGCTATCTAACAGAACGGTTGTCAATGTGTGCACTCAACTTCCAGAGATAAACCCGTGTGTGGATTCAGCAGTCTGCAAACACTTTCTCTGCAGAGTCCCCAAACATTCGTTTTCAGCCCATTACCGGCATATGGAAGAAACAGCAGTAAGCACAGGGAAATATCTGCTTCTAAATCCAAAACGCAGCTATCTAACAGAACGGTTGTCAATGTGTGCACTCAACTTCCAGAGTTAAAGCCGTGTGTGGATTCAGCAGTCTGCAAACACTTTCTCTGCAGAGTCCCAAAACAGGCGTTTTCAGCCAGTTACCGGCATATGGAAGAAACAGCAGTAAGCACAGGGAAATATCTGCTTCTAAATCCAAAACGCAGCTATCTAACAGAACGGTTGTCAATGTGTGCACTCAACTTCCAGAGTTAAACCCGTGTGTGGATTCAGCAGTCTGCAAACACTTTCTCTGCAGAGTCCCAAAACAGGCGTTTTCAGCCCATTACCGGCATATGGAAGAAACAGCAGTAAGCACAGGGAAATATCTGCTTCTAAATCCAAAACGCAACTATCTAACAGAACGGTTGTCAATGTGTGCACTCAACTTCCAGAGTTAAACCCGTGTGTGGATTCAGCAGTCTGCAAACACTTTCTCTGCAGAGTCCCAAAACAGGCGTTTTCAGCCCATTACCGGCATATGGAAGAAACAGCAGTAAGCACAGGGAAATATCTGCTTCTAAATCCAAAACGCAGCTATCTAACAGAACGGTTGTCAATGTGTGCACTCAACTTCCAGAGTTAAACCCGTGTGTGGATTCAGCAGTCTGCAAACACTTTCTCTGCAGAGTCCCCAAACAGGCGTTTTCAGCCCATTACCGGCATATGGAAGAAACAGCAGTAAGCACAGGGAAATATCTGCTTCTAAATCCAAAACGCAGCTATCTAACAGAACGGTTGTCAATGTGTGCACTCAACTTCCAGAGTTAAACCCGTGTGTGGATTCAGCAGTCTGCAAACACTTTCTCTGCAGAGTCCCCAAACAGGCGTTTTCAGCCCATTACCGGCATGTGGAAGAAACAGCAGTAAGCACAGGGAAATATCTGCTTCTAAATCCAAAACGCAGCTATCTAACAGAACGGTTTTCTATGTGTGCACTCAACTTCCAGAGTTAAACCCGTGTGTGGATTCAGCAGTCTGCAAACACTTTCTCTGCAGAGTCCCCAAACAGGCGTTTTCAGCCCGTTACCGGCATATGGAAGAAACAGCAGTAAGCACAGGGAAATATCTGCTTCTAAATCCAAAACGCAGCTATCTAACAGAACGGTTGTCAATGTGTGCACTCAACTTCCAGAGTTAAACCCGTGTGTGGATTCAGCAGTCTGCAAACACTTTCTCTGCAGAGTCCCAAAACAGGCGTTTTCAGCCCATTACTGGCATATGGAAGAAACAGCAGTAAGCACAGGGAAATATCTGCTTCTAAATCCAAAACGCAGCTATCTAGCAGAACGGTTGTCAATGTGTGCACTCAACTTCCAGAGTTAAACCCGTGTGTGGATTCAGCAGTCTGCAAACACTTTCTCTGCAGAGTCCCCAAACAGGCGTTTTCAGCCCATTACCGGCATATGGAAGAAACAGCAGTAAGCACAGGGAAATATCTGCTTCTAAATCCAAAACGCAGCTATCTAACAGAACGGTTGTCAATGTGTGCACTCAACTTCCAGAGTTAAACCCGTGTGTGGATTCAGCAGTCTGCAAACACTTTCTCTGCAGAGTCCCCAAACAGGCGTTTTCAGCCCATTACCGGCATATGGAAGAAACAGCAGCAAGCACAGGTAAATATCTGCTTCTAAATCCAAAACGCAGCTATCTAACAGAACGGTTGTCAATGTGTGCACTCAACTTCCAGAGTTAAACCCGTGTGTGGATTCAGCAGTCTGCAAACACTTTCTCTGCAGAGTCCCAAAACAGGCGTTTTCAGCCCGTTACCGGCATATGGAAGAAACAGCAGTAAGCACAGGGAAATATCTGCTTCTAAATCCAAAACGCAGCTATCTAACAGAACGGTTGTCAATGTGTGCACTCAACTTCCAGAGTTAAACCCGTGTGTGGATTCAGCAGTCTGCAAACACTTTCTCTGCAGAGTCCCAAAACAGGCGTTTTCAGCCCATTACCGGCATATGGAAGAAACAGCAGTAAGCACAGGGAAATATCTGCTTCTAAATCCAAAACAAAGCTATCTAGCAGAACGGTTGTCAATGTGTGCACTCAACTTCCAGAGTTAAACCCGTGTGTGGATTCAGCAGTCTGCAAACACTTTCTCTGCAGAGTCCCCAAACAGGCGTTTTCAGCCCATTACCGGCATATGGAAGAAACAGCAGTAAGCACAGGGAAATATCTGCTTCTAAATCCAAAACGCAGCTATCTAACAGAACGGTTGTCAATGTGTGCACTCAACTTTCAGAGTTAAACCCGTGTGTGGATTCAGCAGTCTGCAAACACTTTCTCTGCAGAGTCCCCAAACAGGCGTTTTCAGCCCATTACCGGCATATGGAAGAAACAGCAGCAAGCACAGGGAAATATCTGCTTCTAAATCCAAAACGCAGCTATCTAACAGAACGGTTGTCAATGTGTGCACTCAACTTCCAGAGTTAAACCTGTGTGTGGATTCAGCAGTCTGCAAACATCTTCTCGGCAGAGTCCCAAAACAGGCGTTTTCAGCCCGTTACCGGCATATGGAAGAAACAGCAGTAAGCACAGGGAAATATCTGCTTCTAAATCCAAAACGCAGCTATCTAACAGAACGGTTGTCAATGTGTGCACTCAACTTCCAGAGTTAAACCCGTGTGTGGATTCAGCAGTCTGCAAACACTTTCTCTGCAGAGTCCCCAAACAGGCGTTTTCAGCCCATTACCGGCATATGGAAGAAACAGCAGTAAGCACAGGGAAATATCTGCTTCTAAATCCAAAACGCAGCTATCTAACAGAACGGTTGTCAATGTGTGCACTCAACTTCCAGAGTTAAACCCGTGTGTGGATTCAGCAGTCTGCAAACTCTTTCTCTGCAGAGTCCCAAAACAGGCGTTTTCAGCCCATTACCGGCTTATGGAAGAAACAGCAGTAAGCACAGGGAAATATCTGCTTCTAAATCCAAAACGCAGCTATCTAACAGAACGGTTGTCAATGTGTGCACTCAACTTCCAGAGTTAAACCCGTGTGTGGATTCAGCAGTCTGCAAACACTTTCTCTGCAGAGTCCCCAAAGAGGCGTTTTCAGCCCATTACCGGCATATGGAAGAAACAGCAGTAAGCACAGGTAAATATCTGCTTCTAAATCCAAAACGCAGCTATCTAACAGAACGGTTGTCAATGTGTGCACTCAACTTCCAGAGTTAAACCCGTGTGTGGATTCAGCAGTCTGCAAACACTTTCTCTGCAGAGTCCCAAAACAGGCGTTTTCAGCCCATTACCGGCATATGGAAGAAACAGCAGTAAGCCCAGGGAAATATCTGCTTCTAAATCCAAAACGCAGCTATCTAGCAGAAGGGTTGTCAATGTGTGCACTCAACTTGCAGAGTTAAACCCGTGTGTGGATTCAGCAGTCTGCAAACACTTTCTCTGCAGAGTCCTAAAACAGGCGTTTTCAGCCCATTACCAGCATATGGAAGAAACAGCAGTAAGCACAGGGAAATATCTGCTTCTAAATCCAAAACGCAGCTATCTAACAGAACGGTTGTCAATGTGTGCACTCAACTTCCAGAGGTAAACCCGTGTGTGGATTCAGCAGTCTGCAAACACTTTCTCTGCAGAGTCCCAAAACAGGCGTTTTCAGCCCATTACCGGCATATGGAAGAAACAGCAGTAAGCCCAGGGAAATATCTGCTTCTAAATCCAAAACGCAGCTATCTAGCAGAACGGTTGTCAATGTGTGCACTCAACTTCCAGAGTTAAACCCGTGTGTGGATTCAGCAGTCTGCAAACACTTTCTCTGCAGAGTCCCCAAACAGGCGTTTTCAGCCCATTACCGGCATATGGAAGAAACAGCAGTAAGCACAGGGAAATATCTGCTTCTAAATCCAAAACGCAGCTATCTAACAGAACGGTTGTCAATGTGTGCACTCAACTTCCAGAGTTAAACCCGTGTGTGGATTCAGCAGTCTGCAAACACTTTCTCTGCAGAGTCCCCAAACAGGCGTTTTCAGCCCATTACCGGCATTTGGAAGAAACAGCAGTAAGCAGAGGGAAATATCTGCTTCTAAATCCAAAACGAAGCTATCTAACAGAACGGTTGTCAATGTGTGCACTCAACTTCCAGAATTAAACCCGGGTGTGGATTCAGCAGTCTGCAAACACTTTCTCTGCAGAGTCCCCAAACAGGCGTTTTCAGCCCATTACCGGCATATGGAAGAAACAGCAGTAAGCACAGGGAAATATCTGCTTCTAAATCCAAAACGCAGCTATCTAACAGAACGGTTGTCAATGTGTGCACTCAACTTCCAGAGTTAAACCCGTGTGTGGATTCAGCAGTCTGCAAACACTTTCTCTGCAGAGTCCTAAAACAGGCGTTTTCAGCCCATTACCGGCATATGGAAGAAACAGCAGTAAGCACAGGGAAATATCTGCTTCTAAATCCAAAACGCAGCTATCTAACAGAACGGTTGTCAATGTGTGCACTCAACTTCCAGAGTTAAACCCGTATGTGGATTCAGCAGTCTGCAAACACTTTCTCTGCAGAGTCCCAAAACAGGCGTTTTCAGCCCATTACCGGCATATGGAAGAAACAGCAGTAAGCACAGGGAAATATCTGCTTCTAAATCCAAAACGCAGCTATCTAACAGAACGGTTGTCAATGTGTGCACTCAACTTCCAGAGTTAAACCCGTGTGTGGATTCAGCAGTCTGCAAACACTTTCTCTGCAGAGTCCCCAAACAGGCGTTTTCAGCCCATTACCGGCATATGGAAGAAACAGCAGTAAGCACAGGGAAATATCTGCTTCTAAATCCAAAACGCAGCTATCTAACAGAACGGTTGTCAATGTGTGCACTCAACTTCCAGAGTTAAACCCGTGTGTGGATTCAGCAGTCTGCAAACACTTTCTCTGCAGAGTCCCCAAACAGGCGTTTTCAGCCCGTTACCGGCATATGGAAGAAACAGCAGTAAGCACAGGGAAATATCTGCTTCTAAATCCAAAACGCAGCTATCTAACAGAACGGTTGTCAATGTGTGCACTCAACTTCCAGAGTTAAACCCGGGTGTGGATTCAGCAGTCTGCAAACACTTTCTCTGCAGAGTCACAAAACAGGCGTTTTCAGCCCATTACCGGCATATGGAAGAAACAGCAGTAAGCACAGGGAAATATCTGCTTCTAAATCCAAAACGCAGCTATCTAGCAGAACGGTTGTCAATGTGTGCACTCAACTTCCAGAGTTAAACCCGTGTGTGGATTCAGCAGTCTGCAAACACTTTCTCTGCAGAGTCCCCAAACAGGCGTTTTCAGCCCATTACCGGCATATGGAAGAAACAGCAGTAAGCACAGGGAAATATCTGCTTCTAAATCCAAAACGCAGCTATCTAACAGAACGGTTGTCAATGTTTGCACTCAACTTCCAGAGTTAAACCCGTGTGTGGATTCAGCAGTCTGCAAACACTTTCTCTGCAGAGTCCCCAAACAGGCGTTTTCAGCCCATTACCGGCATATGGAAGAAACAGCAGCAAGCACAGGGAAATATCTGCTTCTAAATCCAAAACGCAGCTATCTAACAGAACGGTTGTCAATGTGTGCACTCAACTTCCAGAGTTAAACCCGTGTGTGGATTCAGCAGTCTGCAAACACTTTCTCTGCAGAGTCCCAAAACAGGCGTTTTCAGCCCGTTACCGGCATATGGAAGAAACAGCAGTAAGCACAGGGAAATATCTGCTTCTAAATCCAAAACGCAGCTATCTAACAGAACGGTTGTCAATGTGTGCACTCAACTTCCAGAGTTAAACCCGTGTGTGGATTCAGCAGTCTGCAAACACTTTCTCTGCAGAGTCCCAAAACAGGCGTTTTCAGCCCATTACCGGCATATGGAAGAAACAGCAGTAAGCACAGGGAAATATCTGCTTCTAAATCCAAAACAAAGCTATCTAGCAGAACGGTTGTCAATGTGTGCACTCAACTTCCAGAGTTAAACCCGTGTGTGGATTCAGCAGTCTGCAAACACTTTCTCTGCAGAGTCCCCAAACAGGCGTTTTCAGCCCATTACCGGCATATGGAAGAAACAGCAGTAAGCACAGGGAAATATCTGCTTCTAAATCCAAAACGCAGCTATCTAACAGAACGGTTGTCAATGTGTGCACTCAACTTCCAGAGTTAAACCCGTGTGTGGATTCAGCAGTCTGCAAACACTTTCTCTGCAGAGTCCCCAAACAGGCGTTTTCAGCCCATTACCGGCATATGGAAGAAACAGCAGCAAGCACAGGGAAATATCTGCTTCTAAATCCAAAACGCAGCTATCTAACAGAACGGTTGTCAATGTGTGCACTCAACTTCCAGAGTTAAACCCGTGTGTGGATTCAGCAGTCTGCAAACACTTTCTCTGCAGAGTCCCCAAACAGGCGTTTTCAGCCCGTTACCGGCATATGGAAGAAACAGCAGTAAGCACAGGGAAATATCTGCTTCTAAATCCAAAACGCAGCTATCTAACAGAACGGTTGTCAATGTGTGCACTCAACTTCCAGAGTTAAACCCGTGTGTGGATTCAGCAGTCTGCAAACACTTTCTCTGCAGAGTCCCCAAACAGGCGTTTTCAGCCCATTACCGGCATATGGAAGAAACAGCAGTAAGCACAGGGAAATATCTGCTTCTAAATCCAAAACGCAGCTATCTAGCAGAACGGTTGTCAATGTGTGCACTCAACTTCCAGAGTTAAACCCATGTGTGGATTCAGCAGTCTGCAAACACTTTCTCTGCAGAGTCCCAAAACAGGCGTTTTCAGCCCATTTCCGGCATATGGAAGAAACAGCAGTAAGCACAGGGAAATATCTGCTTCTAAATCCAAAACGCAGCTATCTAACAGAACGGTTGTCAATGTGTGCACTCAACTTCCAGAGTTAAACCCGTGTGTGGATTCAGCAGTCTGCAAACACTTTCTCTGCAGAGTCCCCAAAGAGGCGTTTTCAGCCCATTACCGGCATATGGAAGAAACAGCAGTAAGCACAGGTAAATATCTGCTTCTAAATCCAAAACGCAGCTATCTAACAGAACGGTTGTCAATGTGTGCACTCAACTTCCAGAGGTAAACCCGTGTGTGGATTCAGCAGTCTGCAAACACTTTCTCTGCAGAGTCCCAAAACAGGCGTTTTCAGCCCATTACCGGCATATGGAAGAAACAGCAGTAAGCCCAGGGAAATATCTGCTTCTAAATCCAAAACGCAGCTATCTAGCAGAACGGTTGTCAATGTGTGCACTCAACTTCCAGAGTTAAACCCGTGTGTGGATTCAGCATTCTGCAAACACTTTCTCTGCAGAGTCCCAAAACAGGCGTTTTCAGCCCATTACCGGCATATGGAAGAAACAGCAGTAAGCACAGGGAAATATCTGCTTCTAAATCCAAAACGCAGCTATCTAACAGAACGGTTGTCAATGTGTGCACTCAACTTCCAGAGTTAAACCCGTGTGTGGATTCAGCAGTCTGCAAACACTTTCTCTGCAGAGTCCTAAAACAGGCGTTTTCAGCCCATTACCGGCATATGGAAGAAACAGCAGTAAGCACAGGGAAATATCTGCTTCTAAATCCAAAACGCAGCTATCTAACAGAACGGTTGTCAATGTGTGCACTCAACTTCCAGAGTTAAACCCGTGTGTGGATTCAGCAGTCTGCAAACACTTTCTCTGCAGAGTCCCAAAACAGGCGTTTTCAGCCCATTACCGGCATATGGAAGAAACAGCAGTAAGCCCAGGGAAATATCTGCTTCTAAATCCAAAACGCAGCTATCTAGCAGAACGGTTGTCAATGTGTGCACTCAACTTCCAGAGTTAAACCCGTGTGTGGATTCAGCAGTCTGCAAACACTTTCTCTGCAGAGTCCCCAAACAGGCGTTTTCAGCCCATTACCGGCATATGGAAGAAACAGCAGTAAGCACAGGGAAATATCTGCTTCTAAATCCAAAACGCAGCTATCTAACAGAACGGTTGTCAATGTGTGCACTCAACTTCCAGAGTTAAACCCGTGTGTGGATTCAGCAGTCTGCAAACACTTTCTCTGCAGAGTCCCCAAACAGGCGTTTTCAGCCCATTACCGGCATATGGAAGAAACAGCAGTAAGCAGAGGGAAATATCTGCTTCTAAATCCAAAACGAAGCTATCTAACAGAACGGTTGTTAATGTGTGCACTCAATTTCCAGAGTTAAACCCGGGTGTGGATTCAGCAGTCTGCAAACACTTTCTCTGCAGAGTCCCCAAACAGGCGTTTTCAGCCCATTACCGGCATATGGAAGAAACAGCAGTAAGCACAGGGAAATATCTGCTTCTAAATCCAAAACGCAGCTATCTAACAGAACGGTTGTCAATGTGTGCACTCAACTTCCAGAGTTAAACCCGTGTGTGGATTCAGCAGTCTGCAAACTCTTTCTCTGCAGAGTCCCCAAACAGGCGTTTTCAGCCCATTACCGGCATATGGAAGAAACAGCAGTAAGCCCAGGGAAATATCTGCTTCTAAATCCAAAACGCAGCTATCTAGCAGAACGGTTGTCAATGTGTGCACTCAACTTCCAGAGTTAAACCCGTGTGTGGATTCAGCAGTCTGCAAACACTTTCTCTGCAGAGTCCCCAAACAGGCGTTTTCAGCCCATTACCGGCATATGGAAGAAACAGCAGTAAGCACAGGGAAATATCTGCTTCTAAATCCAAAACGCAGCTATCTAACAGAACGGTTGTCAATGTGTGCACTCAACTTCCAGAGTTAAACCCGTGTGTGGATTCAGCAGTCTGCAAACACTTTCTCTGCAGAGTCCCCAAACAGGCGTTTTCAGCCCATTACCGGCATATGGAAGAAACAGCAGTAAGCAGAGGGAAATATCTGCTTCTAAATCCAAAACGAAGCTATCTAACAGAACGGTTGTTAATGTGTGCACTCAATTTCCAGAGTTAAACCCGGGTGTGGATTCAGCAGTCTGCAAACACTTTCTCTGCAGAGTCCCCAAACAGGCGTTTTCAACCCATTACCGGCATATGGAAGAAACAGCAGTAAGCACAGGGAAATATCTGCTTCTAAATCCAAAACGCAGCTATCTAACAGAACGGTTGTCAATGTGTGCACTCAACTTCCAGAGTTAAACCCGTATGTGGATTCAGCAGTCTGCAAACACTTTCTCTGCAGAGTCCCCAAACAGGCGTTTTCAGCCCATTACCGGCATATGGAAGAAACAGCAGTAAGCCCAGGGAAATATCTGCTTCTAAATCCAAAACGCAGCTATCTAACAGAACGGTTGTCAATGTGTGCACTCAACTTCCAGAGTTAAACCCGTGTGTGGATTCAGCAGTCTGCAAACACTTTCTCTGCAGAGTCCCAAAACAGGCGTTTTCAGCCCGTTACCGGCATATGGAAGAAACAGCAGTAAGCACAGGGAAATATCTGCTTCTAAATCCAAAACGCAGCTATCTAACAGAACGGTTGTCAATGTGTGCACTCAACTTCCAGAGTTAAACCCGTGTGTGGATTCAGCAGTCTGCAAACACTTTCTCTGCAGAGTCCCAAAACAGGCGTTTTCAGCCCATTACCGGCATATGGAAGAAACAGCAGTTAAGCACAGGAAAATATCTGCTTCTAAATCCAAAACGCAGCTATCTAACAGAACGGTTGTCAATGTGTGCACTCAACTTCCAGAGTTAAACCCGTGTGTGGATTCAGCAGTCTGCAAACACTTTCTCTGCAGAGTCCCAAAACAGGCGTTTTCAGCCCATTACCGGCATATGGAAGAAACAGCAGTAAGCACAGGGAAATATCTGCTTCTAAATCCAAAACGCAACTATCTAACAGAACGGTTGTCAATGTGTGCACTCAACTTCCAGAGTTAAAACCGGGTGTGGATTCAGCAGTCTGCAAACACTTTCTCTGCAGAGTCCCAAAACAGGCGTTTTCATCCCATTACCGGCATATGGAAGAAACAGCAGTAAGCCCAGGGAAATATCTGCTTCTAAATCCAAAACGCAGCTATCTAACAGAACGGTTGTCAATGTGTGCACTCAACTTCCAGAGTTAAACCCGGGTGTGGATTCAGCAGTCTGCAAACACTTTCTCTGCAGAGTCCCCAAACAGGCGTTTTCAGCCCATTACCGGCATATGGAAGAAACAGCAGTAAGCACAGGGAAATATCTGCTTCTAAATCCAAAACGCAGCTATCTAACAGAACGGTTGTCAATGTGTGCACTCAACTTCCAGAGTTAAACCCGTGTGTGGATTCAGCAGTCTGCAAACACTTTCTCTGCAGAGTCCCCAAACAGGCGTTTTCAGCCCATTACCGGCATATGGAAGAAACAGCAGTAAGCACAGGGAAATATCTGCTTCTAAATCCAAAACGCAGCTATCTAACAGAACGGTTGTCAATGTGTGCACTCAACTTCCAGAGTTAAACCCGTGTGTGGATTCAGCAGTCTGCAAACACTTTCTCTGCAGAGTCCCAAAACAGGCGTTTTCAGCCCATTACCGGCATATGGAAGAAACAGCAGTAAGCACAGGGAAATATCTGCTTCTAAATCCAAAACGCAGCTATCTAACAGAACGGTTGTCAATGTGTGCACTCAACTTCCAGAGTTAAACCCGTGTGTGGATTCAGCAGTCTGCAAACTCTTTCTCTGCAGAGTCCCAAAACAGGCGTTTTCAGCCCATTACCGGCTTATGGAAGAAACAGCAGTAAGCACAGGGAAATATCTGCTTCTAAATCCAAAACGCAGCTATCTAACAGAACGGTTGTCAATGTGTGCACTCAACTTCCAGAGTTAAACCCGTGTGTGGATTCAGCAGTCTGCAAACACTTTCTCTGCAGAGTCCCCAAAGAGGCGTTTTCAGCCCATTACCGGCATATGGAAGAAACAGCAGTAAGCACAGGTAAATATCTGCTTCTAAATCCAAAACGCAGCTATCTAACAGAACGGTTGTCAATGTGTGCACTCAACTTCCAGAGTTAAACCCGTGTGTGGATTCAGCAGTCTGCAAACACTTTCTCTGCAGAGTCCCAAAACAGGCGTTTTCAGCCCATTACCGGCATATGGAAGAAACAGCAGTAAGCCCAGGGAAATATCTGCTTCTAAATCCAAAACGCAGCTATCTAGCAGAAGGGTTGTCAATGTGTGCACTCAACTTGCAGAGTTAAACCCGTGTGTGGATTCAGCAGTCTGCAAACACTTTCTCTGCAGAGTCCTAAAACAGGCGTTTTCAGCCCATTACCAGCATATGGAAGAAACAGCAGTAAGCACAGGGAAATATCTGCTTCTAAATCCAAAACGCAGCTATCTAACAGAACGGTTGTCAATGTGTGCACTCAACTTCCAGAGGTAAACCCGTGTGTGGATTCAGCAGTCTGCAAACACTTTCTCTGCAGAGTCCCAAAACAGGCGTTTTCAGCCCATTACCGGCATATGGAAGAAACAGCAGTAAGCCCAGGGAAATATCTGCTTCTAAATCCAAAACGCAGCTATCTAGCAGAACGGTTGTCAATGTGTGCACTCAACTTCCAGAGTTAAACCCGTGTGTGGATTCAGCAGTCTGCAAACACTTTCTCTGCAGAGTCCCCAAACAGGCGTTTTCAGCCCATTACCGGCATATGGAAGAAACAGCAGTAAGCACAGGGAAATATCTGCTTCTAAATCCAAAACGCAGCTATCTAACAGAACGGTTGTCAATGTGTGCACTCAACTTCCAGAGTTAAACCCGTGTGTGGATTCAGCAGTCTGCAAACACTTTCTCTGCAGAGTCCCCCAAACAGGCGTTTTCAGCCCATTACCGGCATTTGGAAGAAACAGCAGTAAGCAGAGGGAAATATCTGCTTCTAAATCCAAAACGAAGCTATCTAACAGAACGGTTGTCAATGTGTGCACTCAACTTCCAGAATTAAACCCGGGTGTGGATTCAGCAGTCTGCAAACACTTTCTCTGCAGAGTCCCAAAACAGGCGTTTTCAGCCCATTACCGGCATATGGAAGAAACAGCAGTAAGCACAGGGAAATATCTGCTTCTAAATCCAAAACGCAGCTATCTAACAGAACGGTTGTCAATGTGTGCACTCAACTTCCAGAGTTAAACCCGTGTGTGGATTCAGCAGTCTGCAAACACTTTCTCTGCAGAGTCCTAAAACAGGCGTTTTCAGCCCATTACCGGCATATGGAAGAAACAGCAGTAAGCACAGGGAAATATCTGCTTCTAAATCCAAAACGCAGCTATCTAACAGAACGGTTGTCAATGTGTGCACTCAACTTCCAGAGTTAAACCCGTATGTGGATTCAGCAGTCTGCAAACACTTTCTCTGCAGAGTCCCAAAACAGGCGTTTTCAGCCCATTACCGGCATATGGAAGAAACAGCAGTAAGCACAGGGAAATATCTGCTTCTAAATCCAAAACGCAGCTATCTAACAGAACGGTTGTCAATGTGTGCACTCAACTTCCAGAGTTAAACCCGTGTGTGGATTCAGCAGTCTGCAAACACTTTCTCTGCAGAGTCCCCAAACAGGCGTTTTCAGCCCATTACCGGCATATGGAAGAAACAGCAGTAAGCACAGGGAAATATCTGCTTCTAAATCCAAAACGCAGCTATCTAACAGAACGGTTGTCAATGTGTGCACTCAACTTCCAGAGTTAAACCCGTGTGTGGATTCAGCAGTCTGCAAACACTTTCTCTGCAGAGTCCCCAAACAGGCGTTTTCAGCCCGTTACCGGCATATGGAAGAAACAGCAGTAAGCACAGGGAAATATCTGCTTCTAAATCCAAAACGCAGCTATCTAACAGAACGGTTGTCAATGTGTGCACTCAACTTCCAGAGTTAAACCCGGGTGTGGATTCAGCAGTCTGCAAACACTTTCTCTGCAGAGTCACAAAACAGGCGTTTTCAGCCCATTACCGGCATATGGAAGAAACAGCAGTAAGCACAGGGAAATATCTGCTTCTAAATCCAAAACGCAGCTATCTAGCAGAACGGTTGTCAATGTGTGCACTCAACTTCCAGAGTTAAACCCGTGTGTGGATTCAGCAGTCTGCAAACACTTTCTCTGCAGAGTCCCAAAACAGGCGTTTTCAGCCCATTACCGGCATATGGAAGAAACAGCAGTAAGCCCAGGGAAATATCTGCTTCTAAATCCAAAACGCAGCTATCTAGCAGAACGGTTGTCAATGTGTGCACTCAACTTCCAGAGTTAAACCCGTGTGTGGATTCAGCAGTCTGCAAACACTTTCTCTGCAGAGTCCCCAAACAGGCGTTTTCAGCCCATTACCGGCATATGGAAGAAACAGCAGTAAGCACAGGGAAATATCTGCTTCTAAATCCAAAACGCAGCTATCTAACAGAACGGTTGTCAATGTGTGCACTCAACTTCCAGAGTTAAACCCGTGTGTGGATTCAGCAGTCTGCAAACACTTTCTCTGCAGAGTCCCCAAACAGGCGTTTTCAGCCCATTACCGGCATATGGAAGAAACAGCAGTAAGCAGAGGGAAATATCTGCTTCTAAATCCAAAACGAAGCTATCTAACAGAACGGTTGTTAATGTGTGCACTCAATTTCCAGAGTTAAACCCGGGTGTGGATTCAGCAGTCTGCAAACACTTTCTCTGCAGAGTCCCCAAACAGGCGTTTTCAGCCCATTACCGGCATATGGAAGAAACAGCAGTAAGCACAGGGAAATATCTGCTTCTAAATCCAAAACGCAGCTATCTAACAGAACGGTTGTCAATGTGTGCACTCAACTTCCAGAGTTAAACCCGTGTGTGGATTCAGCAGTCTGCAAACTCTTTCTCTGCAGAGTCCCCAAACAGGCGTTTTCAGCCCATTACCGGCATATGGAAGAAACAGCAGTAAGCCCAGGGAAATATCTGCTTCTAAATCCAAAACGCAGCTATCTAGCAGAACGGTTGTCAATGTGTGCACTCAACTTCCAGAGTTAAACCCGTGTGTGGATTCAGCAGTCTGCAAACACTTTCTCTGCAGAGTCCCCAAACAGGCGTTTTCAGCCCATTACCGGCATATGGAAGAAACAGCAGTAAGCACAGGGAAATATCTGCTTCTAAATCCAAAACGCAGCTATCTAACAGAACGGTTGTCAATGTGTGCACTCAACTTCCAGAGTTAAACCCGTGTGTGGATTCAGCAGTCTGCAAACACTTTCTCTGCAGAGTCCCCAAACAGGCGTTTTCAGCCCATTACCGGCATATGGAAGAAACAGCAGTAAGCAGAGGGAAATATCTGCTTCTAAATCCAAAACGAAGCTATCTAACAGAACGGTTGTTAATGTGTGCACTCAATTTCCAGAGTTAAACCCGGGTGTGGATTCAGCAGTCTGCAAACACTTTCTCTGCAGAGTCCCCAAACAGGCGTTTTCAACCCATTACCGGCATATGGAAGAAACAGCAGTAAGCACAGGGAAATATCTGCTTCTAAATCCAAAACGCAGCTATCTAACAGAACGGTTGTCAATGTGTGCACTCAACTTCCAGAGTTAAACCCGTATGTGGATTCAGCAGTCTGCAAACACTTTCTCTGCAGAGTCCCCAAACAGGCGTTTTCAGCCCATTACCGGCATATGGAAGAAACAGCAGTAAGCCCAGGGAAATATCTGCTTCTAAATCCAAAACGCAGCTATCTAACAGAACGGTTGTCAATGTGTGCACTCAACTTCCAGAGTTAAACCCGTGTGTGGATTCAGCAGTCTGCAAACACTTTCTCTGCAGAGTCCCAAAACAGGCGTTTTCAGCCCGTTACCGGCATATGGAAGAAACAGCAGTAAGCACAGGGAAATATCTGCTTCTAAATCCAAAACGCAGCTATCTAACAGAACGGTTGTCAATGTGTGCACTCAACTTCCAGAGTTAAACCCGTGTGTGGATTCAGCAGTCTGCAAACACTTTCTCTGCAGAGTCCCAAAACAGGCGTTTTCAGCCCATTACCGGCATATGGAAGAAACAGCAGTTAAGCACAGGAAAATATCTGCTTCTAAATCCAAAACGCAGCTATCTAACAGAACGGTTGTCAATGTGTGCACTCAACTTCCAGAGTTAAACCCGTGTGTGGATTCAGCAGTCTGCAAACACTTTCTCTGCAGAGTCCCAAAACAGGCGTTTTCAGCCCATTACCGGCATATGGAAGAAACAGCAGTAAGCACAGGGAAATATCTGCTTCTAAATCCAAAACGCAACTATCTAACAGAACGGTTGTCAATGTGTGCACTCAACTTCCAGAGTTAAAACCGGGTGTGGATTCAGCAGTCTGCAAACACTTTCTCTGCAGAGTCCCAAAACAGGCGTTTTCATCCCATTACCGGCATATGGAAGAAACAGCAGTAAGCCCAGGGAAATATCTGCTTCTAAATCCAAAACGCAGCTATCTAACAGAACGGTTGTCAATGTGTGCACTCAACTTCCAGAGTTAAACCCGGGTGTGGATTCAGCAGTCTGCAAACACTTTCTCTGCAGAGTCCCCAAACAGGCGTTTTCAGCCCATTACCGGCATATGGAAGAAACAGCAGTAAGCACAGGGAAATATCTGCTTCTAAATCCAAAACGCAGCTATCTAACAGAACGGTTGTCAATGTGTGCACTCAACTTCCAGAGTTAAACCCGTGTGTGGATTCAGCAGTCTGCAAACACTTTCTCTGCAGAGTCCCCAAACAGGCGTTTTCAGCCCATTACCGGCATATGGAAGAAACAGCAGTAAGCACAGGGAAATATCTGCTTCTAAATCCAAAACGCAGCTATCTAACAGAACGGTTGTCAATGTGTGCACTCAACTTCCAGAGTTAAACCCGTGTGTGGATTCAGCAGTCTGCAAACACTTTCTCTGCAGAGTCCCAAAACAGGCGTTTTCAGCCCATTACCGGCATATGGAAGAAACAGCAGTAAGCACAGGGAAATATCTGCTTCTAAATCCAAAACGCAGCTATCTAACAGAACGGTTGTCAATGTGTGCACTCAACTTCCAGAGTTAAACCCGTGTGTGGATTCAGCAGTCTGCAAACTCTTTCTCTGCAGAGTCCCAAAACAGGCGTTTTCAGCCCATTACCGGCTTATGGAAGAAACAGCAGTAAGCACAGGGAAATATCTGCTTCTAAATCCAAAACGCAGCTATCTAACAGAACGGTTGTCAATGTGTGCACTCAACTTCCAGAGTTAAACCCGTGTGTGGATTCAGCAGTCTGCAAACACTTTCTCTGCAGAGTCCCCAAAGAGGCGTTTTCAGCCCATTACCGGCATATGGAAGAAACAGCAGTAAGCACAGGTAAATATCTGCTTCTAAATCCAAAACGCAGCTATCTAACAGAACGGTTGTCAATGTGTGCACTCAACTTCCAGAGTTAAACCCGTGTGTGGATTCAGCAGTCTGCAAACACTTTCTCTGCAGAGTCCCAAAACAGGCGTTTTCAGCCCATTACCGGCATATGGAAGAAACAGCAGTAAGCCCAGGGAAATATCTGCTTCTAAATCCAAAACGCAGCTATCTAGCAGAAGGGTTGTCAATGTGTGCACTCAACTTGCAGAGTTAAACCCGTGTGTGGATTCAGCAGTCTGCAAACACTTTCTCTGCAGAGTCCTAAAACAGGCGTTTTCAGCCCATTACCAGCATATGGAAGAAACAGCAGTAAGCACAGGGAAATATCTGCTTCTAAATCCAAAACGCAGCTATCTAACAGAACGGTTGTCAATGTGTGCACTCAACTTCCAGAGGTAAACCCGTGTGTGGATTCAGCAGTCTGCAAACACTTTCTCTGCAGAGTCCCAAAACAGGCGTTTTCAGCCCATTACCGGCATATGGAAGAAACAGCAGTAAGCCCAGGGAAATATCTGCTTCTAAATCCAAAACGCAGCTATCTAGCAGAACGGTTGTCAATGTGTGCACTCAACTTCCAGAGTTAAACCCGTGTGTGGATTCAGCAGTCTGCAAACACTTTCTCTGCAGAGTCCCCAAACAGGCGTTTTCAGCCCATTACCGGCATATGGAAGAAACAGCAGTAAGCACAGGGAAATATCTGCTTCTAAATCCAAAACGCAGCTATCTAACAGAACGGTTGTCAATGTGTGCACTCAACTTCCAGAGTTAAACCCGTGTGTGGATTCAGCAGTCTGCAAACACTTTCTCTGCAGAGTCCCCAAACAGGCGTTTTCAGCCCATTACCGGCATTTGGAAGAAACAGCAGTAAGCAGAGGGAAATATCTGCTTCTAAATCCAAAACGAAGCTATCTAACAGAACGGTTGTCAATGTGTGCACTCAACTTCCAGAATTAAACCCGGGTGTGGATTCAGCAGTCTGCAAACACTTTCTCTGCAGAGTCCCCAAACAGGCGTTTTCAGCCCATTACCGGCATATGGAAGAAACAGCAGTAAGCACAGGGAAATATCTGCTTCTAAATCCAAAACGCAGCTATCTAACAGAACGGTTGTCAATGTGTGCACTCAACTTCCAGAGTTAAACCCGTGTGTGGATTCAGCAGTCTGCAAACACTTTCTCTGCAGAGTCCTAAAACAGGCGTTTTCAGCCCATTACCGGCATATGGAAGAAACAGCAGTAAGCACAGGGAAATATCTGCTTCTAAATCCAAAACGCAGCTATCTAACAGAACGGTTGTCAATGTGTGCACTCAACTTCCAGAGTTAAACCCGTATGTGGATTCAGCAGTCTGCAAACACTTTCTCTGCAGAGTCCCAAAACAGGCGTTTTCAGCCCATTACCGGCATATGGAAGAAACAGCAGTAAGCACAGGGAAATATCTGCTTCTAAATCCAAAACGCAGCTATCTAACAGAACGGTTGTCAATGTGTGCACTCAACTTCCAGAGTTAAACCCGTGTGTGGATTCAGCAGTCTGCAAACACTTTCTCTGCAGAGTCCCCAAACAGGCGTTTTCAGCCCATTACCGGCATATGGAAGAAACAGCAGTAAGCACAGGGAAATATCTGCTTCTAAATCCAAAACGCAGCTATCTAACAGAACGGTTGTCAATGTGTGCACTCAACTTCCAGAGTTAAACCCGTGTGTGGATTCAGCAGTCTGCAAACACTTTCTCTGCAGAGTCCCCAAACAGGCGTTTTCAGCCCGTTACCGGCATATGGAAGAAACAGCAGTAAGCACAGGGAAATATCTGCTTCTAAATCCAAAACGCAGCTATCTAACAGAACGGTTGTCAATGTGTGCACTCAACTTCCAGAGTTAAACCCGGGTGTGGATTCAGCAGTCTGCAAACACTTTCTCTGCAGAGTCACAAAACAGGCGTTTTCAGCCCATTACCGGCATATGGAAGAAACAGCAGTAAGCACAGGGAAATATCTGCTTCTAAATCCAAAACGCAGCTATCTAGCAGAACGGTTGTCAATGTGTGCACTCAACTTCCAGAGTTAAACCCGTGTGTGGATTCAGCAGTCTGCAAACACTTTCTCTGCAGAGTCCCCAAACAGGCGTTTTCAGCCCATTACCGGCATATGGAAGAAACAGCAGTAAGCACAGGGAAATATCTGCTTCTAAATCCAAAACGCAGCTATCTAACAGAACGGTTGTCAATGTTTGCACTCAACTTCCAGAGTTAAACCCGTGTGTGGATTCAGCAGTCTGCAAACACTTTCTCTGCAGAGTCCCCAAACAGGCGTTTTCAGCCCATTACCGGCATATGGAAGAAACAGCAGCAAGCACAGGGAAATATCTGCTTCTAAATCCAAAACGCAGCTATCTAACAGAACGGTTGTCAATGTGTGCACTCAACTTCCAGAGTTAAACCCGTGTGTGGATTCAGCAGTCTGCAAACACTTTCTCTGCAGAGTCCCAAAACAGGCGTTTTCAGCCCGTTACCGGCATATGGAAGAAACAGCAGTAAGCACAGGGAAATATCTGCTTCTAAATCCAAAACGCAGCTATCTAACAGAACGGTTGTCAATGTGTGCACTCAACTTCCAGAGTTAAACCCGTGTGTGGATTCAGCAGTCTGCAAACACTTTCTCTGCAGAGTCCCAAAACAGGCGTTTTCAGCCCATTACCGGCATATGGAAGAAACAGCAGTAAGCACAGGGAAATATCTGCTTCTAAATCCAAAACAAAGCTATCTAGCAGAACGGTTGTCAATGTGTGCACTCAACTTCCAGAGTTAAACCCGTGTGTGGATTCAGCAGTCTGCAAACACTTTCTCTGCAGAGTCCCCAAACAGGCGTTTTCAGCCCATTACCGGCATATGGAAGAAACAGCAGTAAGCACAGGGAAATATCTGCTTCTAAATCCAAAACGCAGCTATCTAACAGAACGGTTGTCAATGTGTGCACTCAACTTCCAGAGTTAAACCCGTGTGTGGATTCAGCAGTCTGCAAACACTTTCTCTGCAGAGTCCCCAAACAGGCGTTTTCAGCCCATTACCGGCATATGGAAGAAACAGCAGCAAGCACAGGGAAATATCTGCTTCTAAATCCAAAACGCAGCTATCTAACAGAACGGTTGTCAATGTGTGCACTCAACTTCCAGAGTTAAACCCGTGTGTGGATTCAGCAGTCTGCAAACACTTTCTCTGCAGAGTCCCCAAACAGGCGTTTTCAGCCCGTTACCGGCATATGGAAGAAACAGCAGTAAGCACAGGGAAATATCTGCTTCTAAATCCAAAACGCAGCTATCTAACAGAACGGTTGTCAATGTGTGCACTCAACTTCCAGAGTTAAACCCGTGTGTGGATTCAGCAGTCTGCAAACACTTTCTCTGCAGAGTCCCCAAACAGGCGTTTTCAGCCCATTACCGGCATATGGAAGAAACAGCAGTAAGCACAGGGAAATATCTGCTTCTAAATCCAAAACGCAGCTATCTAGCAGAACGGTTGTCAATGTGTGCACTCAACTTCCAGAGTTAAACCCATGTGTGGATTCAGCAGTCTGCAAACACTTTCTCTGCAGAGTCCCAAAACAGGCGTTTTCAGCCCATTACCGGCATATGGAAGAAACAGCAGTAAGCACAGGGAAATATCTGCTTCTAAATCCAAAACGCAGCTATCTAACAGAACGGTTGTCAATGTGTGCACTCAACTTCCAGAGTTAAACCCGTGTGTGGATTCAGCAGTCTGCAAACACTTTCTCTGCAGAGTCCCCAAAGAGGCGTTTTCAGCCCATTACCGGCATATGGAAGAAACAGCAGTAAGCACAGGTAAATATCTGCTTCTAAATCCAAAACGCAGCTATCTAACAGAACGGTTGTCAATGTGTGCACTCAACTTCCAGAGTTAAACCCGTGTGTGGATTCAGCAGTCTGCAAACACTTTCTCTGCAGAGTCCCAAAACAGGCGTTTTCAGCCCATTACCGGCATATGGAAGAAACAGCAGTAAGCCCAGGGAAATATCTGCTTCTAAATCCAAAACGCAGCTATCTAGCAGAACGGTTGTCAATGTGTGCACTCAACTTCCAGAGTTAAACCCGTGTGTGGATTCAGCATTCTGCAAACACTTTCTCTGCAGAGTCCCAAAACAGGCGTTTTCAGCCCATTACCGGCATATGGAAGAAACAGCAGTAAGCACAGGGAAATATCTGCTTCTAAATCCAAAACGCAGCTATCTAACAGAACGGTTGTCAATGTGTGCACTCAACTTCCAGAGTTAAACCCGTGTGTGGATTCAGCAGTCTGCAAACACTTTCTCTGCAGAGTCCTAAAACAGGCGTTTTCAGCCCATTACCGGCATATGGAAGAAACAGCAGTAAGCACAGGGAAATATCTGCTTCTAAATCCAAAACGCAGCTATCTAACAGAACGGTTGTCAATGTGTGCACTCAACTTCCAGAGTTAAACCCGTGTGTGGATTCAGCAGTCTGCAAACACTTTCTCTGCAGAGTCCCAAAACAGGCGTTTTCAGCCCATTACCGGCATATGGAAGAAACAGCAGTAAGCCCAGGGAAATATCTGCTTCTAAATCCAAAACGCAGCTATCTAGCAGAACGGTTGTCAATGTGTGCACTCAACTTCCAGAGTTAAACCCGTGTGTGGATTCAGCAGTCTGCAAACACTTTCTCTGCAGAGTCCCCAAACAGGCGTTTTCAGCCCATTACCGGCATATGGAAGAAACAGCAGTAAGCACAGGGAAATATCTGCTTCTAAATCCAAAACGCAGCTATCTAACAGAACGGTTGTCAATGTGTGCACTCAACTTCCAGAGTTAAACCCGTGTGTGGATTCAGCAGTCTGCAAACACTTTCTCTGCAGAGTCCCCAAACAGGCGTTTTCAGCCCATTACCGGCATATGGAAGAAACAGCAGTAAGCAGAGGGAAATATCTGCTTCTAAATCCAAAACGAAGCTATCTAACAGAACGGTTGTTAATGTGTGCACTCAATTTCCAGAGTTAAACCCGGGTGTGGATTCAGCAGTCTGCAAACACTTTCTCTGCAGAGTCCCCAAACAGGCGTTTTCAGCCCATTACCGGCATATGGAAGAAACAGCAGTAAGCACAGGGAAATATCTGCTTCTAAATCCAAAACGCAGCTATCTAACAGAACGGTTGTCAATGTGTGCACTCAACTTCCAGAGTTAAACCCGTGTGTGGATTCAGCAGTCTGCAAACACTTTCTCTGCAGAGTCCCCAAACAGGCGTTTTCAGCCCATTACCGGCATATGGAAGAAACAGCAGTAAGCCCAGGGAAATATCTGCTTCTAAATCCAAAACGCAGCTATCTAGCAGAACGGTTGTCAATGTGTGCACTCAACTTCCAGAGTTAAACCCGTGTGTGGATTCAGCAGTCTGCAAACACTTTCTCTGCAGAGTCCCCAAACAGGCGTTTTCAGCCCATTACCGGCATATGGAAGAAACAGCAGTAAGCACAGGGAAATATCTGCTTCTAAATCCAAAACGCAGCTATCTAACAGAACGGTTGTCAATGTGTGCACTCAACTTCCAGAGTTAAACCCGTGTGTGGATTCAGCAGTCTGCAAACACTTTCTCTGCAGAGTCCCAAAACAGGCGTTTTCAGCCCATTACCGGCATATGGAAGAAACAGCAGTAAGCAGAGGGAAATATCTGCTTCTAAATCCAAAACGAAGCTATCTAACAGAACGGTTGTTAATGTGTGCACTCAATTTCCAGAGTTAAACCCGGGTGTGGATTCAGCAGTCTGCAAACACTTTCTCTGCAGAGTCCCCAAACAGGCGTTTTCAGCCCATTACCGGCATATGGAAGAAACAGCAGTAAGCACAGGGAAATATCTGCTTCTAAATCCAAAACGCAGCTATCTAACAGAACGGTTGTCAATGTGTGCACTCAACTTCCAGAGTTAAACCCGTATGTGGATTCAGCAGTCTGCAAACACTTTCTCTGCAGAGTCCCCAAACAGGCGTTTTCAGCCCATTACCGGCATATGGAAGAAACAGCAGTAAGCCCAGGGAAATATCTGCTTCTAAATCCAAAACGCAGCTATCTAACAGAACGGTTGTCAATGTGTGCACTCAACTTCCAGAGTTAAACCCGTGTGTGGATTCAGCAGTCTGCAAACACTTTCTCTGCAGAGTCCCAAAACAGGCGTTTTCAGCCCGTTACCGGCATATGGAAGAAACAGCAGTAAGCACAGGGAAATATCTGCTTCTAAATCCAAAACGCAGCTATCTAACAGAACGGTTGTCAATGTGTGCACTCAACTTCCAGAGTTAAACCCGTGTGTGGATTCAGCAGTCTGCAAACACTTTCTCTGCAGAGTCCCAAAACAGGCGTTTTCAGCCCATTACCGGCATATGGAAGAAACAGCAGTTAAGCACAGGAAAATATCTGCTTCTAAATCCAAAACGCAGCTATCTAACAGAACGGTTGTCAATGTGTGCACTCAACTTCCAGAGTTAAACCCGTGTGTGGATTCAGCAGTCTGCAAACACTTTCTCTGCAGAGTCCCAAAACAGGCGTTTTCAGCCCATTACCGGCATATGGAAGAAACAGCAGTAAGCACAGGGAAATATCTGCTTCTAAATCCAAAACGCAACTATCTAACAGAACGGTTGTCAATGTGTGCACTCAACTTCCAGAGTTAAACCCGGGTGTGGATTCAGCAGTCTGCAAACACTTTCTCTGCAGAGTCCCAAAACAGGCGTTTTCATCCCATTACCGGCATATGGAAGAAACAGCAGTAAGCCCAGGGAAATATCTGCTTCTAAATCCAAAACGCAGCTATCTAACAGAACGGTTGTCAATGTGTGCACTCAACTTCCAGAGTTAAACCCGGGTGTGGATTCAGCAGTCTGCAAACACTTTCTCTGCAGAGTCCCCAAACAGGCGTTTTCAGCCCATTACCGGCATATGGAAGAAACAGCAGTAAGCACAGGGAAATATCTGCTTCTAAATCCAAAACGCAGCTATCTAACAGAACGGTTGTCAATGTGTGCACTCAACTTCCAGAGTTAAACCCGTGTGTGGATTCAGCAGTCTGCAAACACTTTCTCTGCAGAGTCCCCAAACAGGCGTTTTCAGCCCATTACCGGCATATGGAAGAAACAGCAGTAAGCACAGGGAAATATCTGCTTCTAAATCCAAAACGCAGCTATCTAACAGAACGGTTGTCAATGTGTGCACTCAACTTCCAGAGTTAAACCCGTGTGTGGATTCAGCAGTCTGCAAACACTTTCTCTGCAGAGTCCCCAAACAGGCGTTTTCAGCCCGTTACCGGCATATGGAAGAAACAGCAGTAAGCACAGGGAAATATCTGCTTCTAAATCCAAAACGCAGCTATCTAACAGAACGGTTGTCAATGTGTGCACTCAACTTCCAGAGTTAAACCCGTGTGTGGATTCAGCAGTCTGCAAACACTTTCTCTGCAGAGTCCCCAAACAGGCGTTTTCAGCCCATTACCGGCATATGGAAGAAACAGCAGTAAGCACAGGGAAATATCTGCTTCTAAATCCAAAACGCAGCTATTTAGCAGAACGGTTGTCAATGTGTGCACTCAACTTCCAGAGTTAAACCCGTGTGTGGATTCAGCAGTCTGCAAACACTTTCTCTGCAGAGTCCCAAAACAGGCGTTTTCAGCCCATTACCGGCATATGGAAGAAACAGCAGTAAGCACAGGGAAATATCTGCTTCTAAATCCAAAACACAGCTATCTAGCAGAACGGTTGTCAATGTGTGCACTCAACTTCCAGAGTTAAACCCGTGTGTGGATTCAGCAGTCTGCAAACACTTTCTCTGCAGAGTCCCCAAACAGGCGTTTTCAGCCCATTACCGGCATATGGAAGAAACAGCAGTAAGCACAGGGAAATATCTGCTTCTAAATCCAAAACGCAGCTATCTAACAGAACGGTTGTCAATGTGTGCACTCAACTTCCAGAGTTAAACCCGTGTGTGGATTCAGCAGTCTGCAAACACTTTCTCTGCAGAGTCCCAAAACAGGCGTTTTCAGCCCATTACCGGCATATGGAAGAAACAGCAGTAAGCCCAGGGAAATATCTGCTTCTAAATCCAAAACGCAGCTATCTACAGAACGGTTGTCAATGTGTGCACTCAACTTCCAGAATTAAACCCGGGTGTGGATTCA